>NW_028297098.1:22534554-22737054 GCF_055798465.1 Pogonomyrmex barbatus
TCTTTCTTTTGTTTCTTTTTCTTTTCTGCAATCTTTAAATTTTACTATATTATATAAAAATTGAAATTGACAAATTATATTTTGCAATGCAACATTTTATTGTACAAATAAAATTTTCGCAAATAGATACTTGCCATGTGATCAGTTCGAGCCTTTGCCTCCTCAATAACATCCATACATTTTGATCTAGTTTCCTCATTTTCCAAAGTTTTCCACGCCTTATTAACAACTACAATTAATAAAGTATTTTTATATAAATTTATCACTTATTTATTATAGCACAATATATTTTTTTCTAACCTGTTTATTAAACTTACTTTCAAAAGCCTGCTGTGCTCTTTCAGCGTCATCCTGATTTTTATCTGGATGAACTAAAATTGACATCTATGACAAAGATCAAAATTAAATAATGATACTTTTTTATTTTTGCTTATTAGAAAAGAAAAAATAAGTACTTACACGACGGTATTTCTTTTTGATTTCCTCTATTGCTGTACTTGGATCAATTTGTAAGACTTCAAATGGGTTCAAATTAAAGTATGATGATCCAGGTCGCAGTAATCTATCAATTTGTTGCTTGGGTGTCAGCACAGAATCTCTCTTCTCAATTTCCTTAACCTAGAAGAACATAATAAAATTATAATTATCTATAGTAAATAAAATACATTTGTTAATATGACTTTAAAATAACATTCTACCAAACTTTCTTAAATTATTAGAAAATTCTTCTTAACATAAACTATATATATTAAATCAACAAATACAAATTTCAGTGTACAAAAGCAGAAGAAAAATATAGTTACAATCAAAATAAGTGGTTGTTATAAAGAAACTTATAATGGAAGCTATTAAACAAAGCTGTCATCGAAATATTATGTTTATCTTTATGTTTATCTCTGGCAGCACGACAACATAAAGAATGGAAATTAAATAATTACGACCTCATTAGAGAAAGTCTTGTTAAGGAAGATACAACATACATTTAAACATAATGAGTGTCCCAATAATAATTATATAAAGTGTGATTATATAGCAATAGAAAAAGCTTGAAGAAACTACGATAACCAACTCGACACAAACACGTCTGCGTAGGTTAGGCAAATCCAATGGCGTTTTTACAATAACACTATCGCATGTATGATTCGGCAAGACTGCGTATGTCAATATAAGATAGCTAAAGCACAGACAGCTTTCACGAGACGTTCACTGTCATTTTACTTCGAGCATAAAGTGATACTTGTCGATGTTGCTACTACGGGTTTGTTTATGTCGCCGTTTCAGAGCGAACGATTGAGCGTCGTTCTGTCGGCGATGCCATACGCAAAGAAATATTGAGATTGAGGAAAACTCACGTACCTCCGAATAAAATTCGTTAAATTCATCCTCCTTCTTGGCGGGATTTTCACTTGATAAACTGGAGTCGGTGGAGGCCATCTTACTTGTTACAAGCTCGGGATTCGACGGTGCTGCGGACTGATGAAAGAACGCAACCTTACCGACACAACACAATGCGTAGCTCTCACGATAGTATAATGGCTTGTTAGTTAGAAGAAGAAAAAATAAAATTGAAAAAACTTGCTTAATTAAATTATAATCTTGGATTCTTTTATCTAAGTTTTTAGTTACAACATTTAGAAATACAAAAAACAATGAATTTTAGGAGATATAAGTAGTATAAGGATTAATAAAAACTAAAATAAATTCTAAATCACTATGAAATCCATTATGAAATTAATCTTAAAAAGAAGAAAAAATAAAATTGACAAAATTAGCCTAATTAAATTATAATTTTGAATTATTTTAGCTAACTTTTTAGTTAAAATATTTAGAAACAAGAAACGATAAATTTTAGGAGATATAATTAGAAGTAATAACAATAAAAATATATTCTTAATTACTATCAAAATTAAAATTTTTTACATAAATGTTGAACTTTTGTGGATAAAAATGTAATATTTTATTTTTAAATAGCTGTTTTTGAAGTAAAATATAACAAGTTGCAGTATTAACAAATTAAATTGATGAAAGTTGATTAAAGAAAAAAATAACTACCTGTTAGCTAAATTTTTCTTTTTTCAAGGCAAAGGTGGAGTAAGTGTGGTCAAAAATGTTGACGTTCAATGTAAAATTTCATAATATTTTATTAACAAAGCTTAACAGCCAATAAACAAGTAATGCCTCTTTCGCGATGACAAAGACACATCGAACGAAATCAGAGCGTTATTATTATTACATGGCACATACCTCCGTCAAATGATCCGTTAACTAGGATCTAATATAGTCGATATAACTAGCCTAAGTAAGATACAATATCGCTACTCACTATACCCCTCCATTGAGAAACTCACAGATGCGATAAATAGGAGGGTGGATCGGTGAAATCGCTATAGCGTAACACTCTATGGACATCTAGCGGTTGTTACGTCTCGCTATCTAATCTAGCATGGCTTCTAAGTCTAATTGTTTACTATTGAACATCTGTTCAGACATAAGCTGCCGTTACTGTCGTTCAATCGCGAGGACAGCATCGCCAATAAACAGAGCTTTCAACATCCTTGAAAGAATATAGCTTCCAATATTGATTTTGCCTCCAAGATTCGAGACAGAGAGAAGCAAATATGTCTTAATAATTTGTCATAAAGAAAGTAAAAAGATTTACATATAAATAATTAATATAATAAAGAATTTGCTGTGAAGAAGAATAAAAGAAGGATGAAAATAAAATGTTTAAATATTCTCAAATTTCTTAGATCCTCTTATTTCATTCCTCTTGTATATCTGAAGATCACAAATGTGTATTCTGCTGCAGAAATGAATAAACAAATTATCCTCGCGATTCCGTTATAACGAAACATACAACGTATTCACAAGTGTCAGTTCTCTTGCACATGACTATATGCTACCAATTAATATCAACAATCGAAGTAAGAAAAGCGGGTGCGTATAACAACAATTACTCTATAATTTATTAAAGATCCAGTCAACTTGGAAATGTGCGCGTATAATAAATCACAGAATAGCATCTCGTCTTTAATTAAACGGCTTTAATTAACTTTTTGGAATAATTTTAATTTAACATACTAGTTACTTTTTAAGAATCATAAATAATTGCATACAATCTGTGTATAAATAGTGTAAAAATTATTTGTACAGTTAAAAAATATTTAATATTACTCATAATTGTTAGTAAAATTGAGCTAAATTTTATTTATAATTAATTATAATAATAGAAGTTATAAAAAATTATTATTGTATAATTTTTATATCAATATAATTTTTCACGAAAGATAAATGTACTCATATATAAAGAACTTCTTCTCACTTTTCAATTCTCAGTCTATCATCTATTTGTGAAGATGGAGTATCTTTGCTTTATTCGCTTTAATCAAGTCAAGATTCACGAACTTCGAACAACTCTCGCGTTATTTCACCGATGTGCATCGTTGAATTTGCACGCTTATGCTGACGATATTTATTACAGCGCACATTTTACAAAATACGCAAAAGCTAGTTGAACTAACAATACTTCTATATACTGGATACTATACCGAGTCTCTAAGTAAGTAAATGGGGTCGCTTCACTTTGCTGACTGAAATGAATGACGAGTGCATTTACGTAGAGTGACTGTTAAATCTGTAATTTTTATGCAGAATGTCCCGCCGATGACAAATTTCTCAAATGATTGAGATGAAAGCTTCCATTTCACTGTTCTGAATTAAAAATAATTTAAATTTGATATTCAGTAATAAATTTTCTTTATAATATAGTGCTGATTATTATTCTTCTCGCGAGATCTTTACGTCCTCTCGATCGGGAACGTTCTGCATTGGGTTCTGTATTTCATCACGAAGAACTAAGCAATGCTGCTCTCAGAGTTTGTTTTCGTCCATGAAAAGTTTGCCAAAATATATTTTTTCGTAAAAATGTTACGTCTATGTATACCTATATATATATATATATATATATATATATATATATATATATATGACTTATCGATATGCAGCCGAAGCGCTTAGCATTAATAGAAAGCAGATAATATACATAGATACACACACACACACACACACACACACACACACACACACACACACACGTACGTACGTACGTATGTATGTATGTATGTATGTATGTATGTATGTATGTATGTATGTATGTATGTATGTATGTATGTATTCCACGTGTAGAAGAGAGCAGATTTTAAAACGTTAGATCTTTTTTCATGTAAACATGCATTTCGCACAAGTGCGAGCATGATTACACAGACAATGATAATGCGATGATTATAGACAAATAGATTGGTCGAGAATATAATTTGTGAATTTGCACACACACTTAATTAGCGACGACGAGATCGAGAGAAAGTCGAGTTTCCTCACAATGGAAATACAATGGATTCCTCACAATTAACGTTATTGTACACTTATGTATATTTAGTCGTCATTTAATGGTCATTCAATCTCTCACTCTGGTCACTTTATTCCTTAATATGTTAAACTGACATATTAATAAACATAAACATAAATTTTATTTTATTAACCTTAAAATTAATTAACCTATAATATACTCTCAGTTGTGAAATTTAAATTTAAATTTTATATCAAAGGATGATAATTATAATTTGTTAATTATCATGAAAATATATATTTACATTGTAAAATAAAGCTGTTAAATGGGCCAATCGCATAAAAATTAATATATTTTTCAGGAAAACTTTGAAAAATTTTTATAAAACTCATGCAAACAATTAGAGAAATCAATTAAGAGAGATCAAAGAACCGTTAAAATATATCTTATTATCTAGCACAAAGTATTACATACGTCTACCATATACACTCTCTTTAAAACACATTCGGTAGATCTCTCATATCTGACATTTGTATACGTTCATTATTTATATATTTTTATCTTTTCAGATGATAAATGGCCATTTTCGCTGAAATGATCTTTACATTTTATTACATATTTCTATTAAATATTTTCTACACAAATCTATATACTGATTATTATATTATAAAAAATAATAATAGTAAAAATAATTGTAAAAAATTATGATATAATTTCAATGAAGAAGTTTAACGTGACCGAAAGTTTTTATAGTAAGTATATAAATTATATATTTATCAACGAAACTAATCGATAATTATCAATAAATAAATACAATAAACTTTTCAACATTGTCAATGAATTGAAAAGTAAAGTTGGATAACGATCGGTTCAGCGAACGAGAGCACTGCTCTCGAAGTTGCAGCCAGTACACTATAAAAATGTGACAGAAAACATACACTTACGCACGTATGCGTATGTACACGTATACCCACAAGCACACATTCACGTATAAACTTTCAAAATCTATTTGGCACTCTCCTAGTTTCATCGAAAAGGCGAGCACACTTGCTATTATTTTTCAATTCAGAGACATTGCATATCGAGTAGTAGCTTTACTCCGTCGCTATATATACGGTTTTTAGCGGTATATCTTATATAGGTTCATCTTATACGTTATATGGTAATTGGTCTAAGAAAGTTTTCGGTTGCATAAAAAATATCAGCTGCGCCGCCCGAAGCGAGTCAATCGCCCGGTGATAATCACGAGTCACAGTATAATCCCCGTTACAGTCATATTTTATGAGCTCCTTTTGCACTGCATGACTTTCATACATATAATAATAATAATAATAATCATTTATATGTCTTGTTTAAATAATGCTATTTTTATAATTTATAACAAATATTTTTATGATGAGAATTAGTCGTCAACTCGAAAATGAAGTCAGTTCACTACATTATTGTTTTATTTATTTCTAATTCTTTACTTTTACCAAATTTTGATTTGATTATGATTAATTTTAACAAATCGTAGATCGGAAGATCGTGCAGTAAAAGTGAGCTTTAAGAAGTATAACCACCAGCCCAATTATTGATAAAGAGATAGATAAAGAGACAATTGAAGATCATAAAAAAATCGAAAGAATCTACGCATTAATTATTTTGTTTCAGAGATTAAGTCATAAATAAAATATAAAATTACTTACAATCTCATTTTTTATAAATTTTTACATATATTATATTATTTGATATCAAATAAAATCTGATTTAGAAAAACCCATACAATTGAAATACATTTCATTTATTTTATAATAAACAAAATACTATAAATAGAAAAGACTAAATAACATAAGTATAATAAAACTAAATTATAATGTAATTGTAATAGAAAGAGTCATAACAGATACTGCAAAAATTTTTATATTTTTATTTGCCATAAAATTATTTCTCAATATGAATATAGATAATTTATTAGCACTTAAACTTTTGTGGAAAGAGAAATTTCAGACTCTTCAATTGATATTCATTTACATTGTCATCTATGGACTGATCCATAGATTTTTAGATTAATTATTTTGGTCACAATACATCATTCGCAGAGTGGATATACAAGACTACAAATATCTTTACACAAGTTGCATCGTACAACGAATAAATAGATATAAATGTGTCATACGACATGTGAATATTTAGAGACTTCAAAGTGCCGGAAAATATATTCCGATTATACGGAATGTGAAAGCTTTCTCCTTAAAGTGATGCTAACTTTGAAAATTTTTTTAAGAAGTTCTAAAAAATTGTTCGATCAAAAATATTTCTACTTGTGTGATAAGTTTTTGTTTTTGTTAAAGAAAGATATTTCTTTATATCGGAAAAAAATACCCTGCAAATCTTTTTATTATATAAACTTTCCAAAAAAAAATTAATCTTTTAGAATATAAATTTGATGTTCCACGATATCAGAAAATAATAACAAGATTTATACTGAATTCTACACTTTGGTTTCAAGAATCCATTAACTTATAATGACATGAAAATCTACTAGATATCTTTAGTGCCAACGCATTTTAATATTCTTTTTATATACATATAATATATAGTAGTTATATATGTACGTCAAAAGCTCTAGTCTAAACAGTCTCAACGCGGAGAAAAAAATTTGTAAACGTGCTGGATGCAGACACACTACCGCTGGCGGTTTTTTTATTAAGTTAGTTACGTGAATTTTGATAAATTTCTTTGATCTTTTTCATCATCGTTGATAAATGCTAACAGATATTAAAGTTTAAACTTGTTTGAAATGTTCAAACTATAATAAGCAACGATGTAACAATATACTGTATAATATTTTGTATAATATCATTGATTCTTGTTGCTCAATAATTTAATTCAATAATTTAGTTATTGTTTTTGTATCAGTAGTGTGATAATAAAAAAGTTATTTTTTACCCTCATCACATCTGAAATCTCCGATTAATGAATCTAAAATATTAAATATTCACTTCTGCGATCGATTTTTTTTTTTTAAAGCAGATACTTTCTAAAAATATTTTCCTTTAATGAAAATTTGCACATTTGATTAAAAAGAGATGAAAAGCATTGAGTTTTGATTTTGAAACATTTTGCTCATTCCTCGCCTGTATCCAGCTTTGTAAATGATATCCGAAGATACTATTAAGATTTGATTAGACATTTTGATAAATTACACTTTTTTGATTACACAATGCTAGAACGGTTTAAAAGGGAGATATAGTGTTGAAGGAAGAAGGGGCACTAACCATCGGCAAACATTGGAAAGGGCCCGCAGTCCAAGAAGCGGTGCCTCGATCCATCGTCCCAATGTCTGCCGCGTATTACATTTGTTATTTTGATTCGGGCCGTCAGCCATTTTTCTTTTTATACGTACTTTAATATAGTATATATTGTTATGCGCTTATAGACCTTAACGATTCGAGAAACAACAAAATCCTAAAGGATCCTCTTATTACACTTGCACTTATGCGACGAATTAACTGCCGTTAATTCAGTTAATTCACGTCATGCAACTGCATTACGTATGAGTTGCATTTTGCATTATGCGCGACCGTGCAACATGTGGGTTCTGTCATTTGTCACGTAAATACTTACATGAGGTAAGCACTTAGCACTTGGAGAACATGTCATATTTTATATGTCGGACAACTGGCCCGATGACGTTCTCTGTGTTTATCAATATCGAACAGCACGATATGCATATTCATATGCATGTATACACGAATGCAAATACTCTGAGCGAAAGTCCATCGGAAAAGATTTATGAAAATTTCGACTTTTAATACAATGTACCGGCTATCGACAACTTTTACCATCATGCACAAATTAACACTGGCGAGCAACTTTAATAATTTCACGATTAATTTCACGATTAATTTCACGCTTTAACGATTTGATTCTGGCTCGAGTCTGTTTCAGTTTTATGAAAATCTTTAATTTTGAAGATGTTTTTAAATTTTTCGCGAGATAATGGAAATGGAATAAAATTGTTCTAACTAGGTGCTTCTCGTATAATTTCTCGAGGACTTTTCCGTCGGAGAGTGTATGATATATATGTATGACATTAATGATATGTTTATTATGCCAAATTAATATTTAAGTAACGTTTTTATATCCCGAACATCTTTTATAATATGAATAAGAAATGTTATTCATGACGCTATTATCATCAAGCATACGAAATGTTATTGTATATTTAGCAAAATGCAGCTATCAAATGTATTTTATGTAGATTCTAATGATATAATGATACATTAATTAATTATCAACTAATTCCTTTTTTGCTGAATGTGATCTATATGGCGCTCGAAAATCATGTTCGATATATAAATACTATACAGAACTGCATTCAGTGTTAAATGTACAATGTGAATATTCTATCCTAATGTACGTGTGAATATATGATGCCCTGGAAAGTCTCGCGCTGCATTAAAAATAAGAACGTATGCACGTGACATTCTTGCTTCACTTTTCGCACAAAAAAGTACCGGTTGATTCATTCGCTATAAATGCCATTTTAGCTTATCTCGCGATTCGTAATAGGCGTCGCGTGTATTTTAAACGGGAGATCATTAATATTTATAGTATGCACATATAGAGAGAATTGCCAACTAATATTCAACACCACGTGTATATTTCTTGTTATGTAAAAAAAGATCGAAAAAAATAATAATTTTTAATTAAAATCGGCTCGAAAAAAATATTTAAATCGCTCTATTTAAGCCAAAATGTAAGAGCTTGAAAAGATGCATGCATTACATTATTTTATG
Organism: Pogonomyrmex barbatus; assembly: GCF_055798465.1. NCBI lineage: Eukaryota > Metazoa > Arthropoda > Insecta > Hymenoptera > Formicidae > Pogonomyrmex > Pogonomyrmex barbatus. The sequence continues at coordinate 22,543,684 of NW_028297098.1, forward strand.
CATGAATCTGCAAACTACATCCAAGTCGCTAAATTAAGTTAAACTCGTTCTGTTGCGCGCGTATATGTGTATGCGTGTGTTAGCTTTACTTTAAATCTGGATCTACTTTAAAAATCATACATTTTAGACTTATGATTTACTTTACTTCATTTCAGGACATAAATTCACATTTTACAAAATGCACCTTAGATATACGTAGATTTATATTTGAAATATTTCATTATTTCATATACCAAATGTGTGACTCGAATATTCCAAAAAAATTTCCACATTCAAAGTTGGCCTTGTAAACCTTACCTTTGAAGAATTAAATCATTAATCAATGTTTCTTATTCATAAACATGTACTATTTCTCAGCATTTCTCGAACGCTCCGAATCTTTCCTAATCTTTATCATATTCACAGATAAAAAGCGAGGGTTCAAATACTCCAAATTTTACATATTAAATATATGACTCATGTACCACACAATATATTCAAATATTCCAATAAAATCTCCATATTCAAAGTTAACCATATTATAAATCTTAGTTCCAAGTGTTTAAATCATTAATTATGTTTCTCGTTATAAATACATCTTCTCGCAGAGCGTTGCTCGAGAGTTTCGAGTTGCCTAATCTTTGTCCTCTTCGTAGGTAAAGCGAATATTCGGTCGCGCGAGACTATATCCTTTATTACGAAAATCCTACACAGCAGGAAGCAGGTAATAATGTGCTCCAAACTGACGCCACTCTCACAATTTCACGCTAATTCCACGCACACGAACTACATTTATGTACAAACTCACGCTCACGGTCTTATACGAATTTACTCGACACCCCATGAATCTTGCAAATTGTTCCTAATTGATTACAATATATGCACATGCACACGAAACTCACTAGTAATAATAACGCAACTAGTCTCGTTTATATGTGACGTGCGAGCGACTATTCCGACGTAAAATTGGAAATTTTTAAATTAGAAATTTTAAAACAATCTCTTTGCTTCTACGCTGGGATCTCGCGAATCCTGCTACTTGGATTTGTTTCGAAAGCACTCTCGCTTCGTCTATAAAGCAGTGAATAAAATTCTCAAAATTATTAGATTTGATATAAATCTCTAAAATTATCGTTTTATAAGCTTTTTAGTCAACTTTGTATTGTACAAAGTCTCAATAAAAATTCAGCACGATATTAATATTTTAATTCTCCAATATTTATCTGAAATTTAATTATATTAAGATTGTGTATCTATGGGAAACTCATCTTTTTTATTCTCTGTAAAACAATACTTTAATTTTTATGAAGCTTATTTTCTGTCGCCTTGCTTCTTTTTCGCGATGATTAAGCAGCAAGTAGCAGCATTCTTATGAATATACGAGAATGACCTCATGACCTACCTTGACTTCACGATTATTCCAGCTTCATAATGTTGCTATTATAATACGTCTGACGTATTCGTTGTTATTTCACAACATTCGATGACGTACTTTAGCGCGATATTCAATCCCTCATCGTGTTTCCCACCTTTTGCCAAACTTTGCAAAACACGCGCCAAGGGGAATGGATCTAACTTACCTGCGAGAAATTGTATACGATACAAGTCTAACGTAACTTGTTCCGGATTTGCCTTGAGATTCGAACGAATGAAGATGGCGGTTGTTGGTGAGCGGCTAGTCAAGGTATGGGTAAGGAAATGGGAATTCGCGAAGATGTAGGATAGAAAACCAAAGATCGTAGGAATTGCTTTGTCCAAAAAAAAAAAAAAAAAAAAAAATCAGTCGAAGCTGAAGCGTTCTGTGATTCACCCCCTTCACCGACGACCACGTGGCGACCCCGAGGAATTTACAGGGTCATACGTGGCGAACGGTGGAGGGGGTCGGGCCGCTATGCTTGGTCCAGCTCGTGACAGACTTCCATGTAGTCCGGGTTGTGCATTATGTCCTTTATCATGTCCTTCAGTATCGTGTAACGCGGAAACATCGGATACAACTTCGAACCGTTGTACTCCTCCTGCGATAGAAAGTGGCACCCTTCAATCATCTCGATGATTAATAAATGGCAAATTATATTTGTATGCTATTTTTTTATCCTGAGAAAAATTTTCCAATTCTACTTTCCAAATTTTACAATTATCTTACAATTTTGACTGTATTTTTCAAGATTTAATAAACAAATATTTTCTAAAAAAAAGTTCTTAATCCATAATAAAATATATATCTTAATCCATAATAAAATATATAATATAGATAGAAGTCGGGAAATATAGAGCAATAACTTTTTGAAAATGGTTCCAAATATATCTGAACGTTTTTTCGATTTAAGAAAATATCATCCGCGACAATTTTTATATGCTCGCATAAGAATCAAAAGGCAGGTAAAAAGGTTTTTCTTGATATTACGATACCTTCGGTCGCCTTTAATCTCCGATTTATTTGACACTCCATGGAAAGAGAACATAAAACGAGTAGATGATAACCGCGGTACTATCGATCGGAAAATGTTATAACAGCAGCAGTACGCAACTTATTGGAACATAAAAAGAAAAGTAATGATCGTAACAATGTTCTTCAATGTGACAGCCAGTATTACATTTTGCTGCTGTTGAACAATGTCGTTTTTTATAATCGCAATCGCAGAATTATATTTGATATAATAGATAACCAATATAAAGAAATCTAGAAAACATTATATATTATTAAAAAAAAACATTAATTTCTTAATAAATTTTAATTAAAAAAAAAATATAATATCGTTATAAATAAAAGAGTACTGTTAATAAAAGTTAAATTTTCCAATATTAATTTAATATTGATATTTCAGAAAAGTTCGTTTTCATACCAAAGTACAATTTCACATTGTTTGTAAAATATAAAATAAATAAAATTATGAGTTAAAATTAAAATATACGCATTCAGATATTACATAAACTCTGAGATTATATTTCATGCAAAATGTACCATAGTTTTCCTCCTCTTCCTCAAACATATTATTTTAGATGACTCTATTAAAAAAAACTCCATAAGTTAAGCAGTTACAAAACACGTACTTTCAACACTTTGATGAGGTTCCTGAGACCCGTGTACTTTTTCAACAATCTGTACAGATCATTGGTCATCTGGGTGTTCTCTGCCTCGATTTGCGCCGTCGTCATATCTATGCAAAGCACATCATATCCATTATCTCACTTTGTTTGGTTTTGTTTATTATGCATTTATTCTTAATGTAAATTCTAAAACACAATGTTTATTCCGTATGATTAATTTTTTCGCGAAATTGGTTTTGTGTCGGTCACGCGATGGAAAAATCCTATGTATATAACAATATGCGATATAACAAATTTGTGAAGAAATTTTTTGCTATTAATGAGCGAGCACAAAAACAAACCAATGTCGGATGTTGCATCAACCGTAGTTTGCTTGGCATTCCAGCGAGGAGCATTAATTAACGCTCAGGGAAATATTGCTCTTGCTAGCAAAATGAAAACCAAGCGGAAACGTTGGCCGTTAATATGTACATTTACATACAGCCCAGAATCAAATTGAAGTACTGGTGCAGCAATTTGATATCAGGCAGATATTTTCAAACAACCTTTATTTTGTAAAACATTTTTAACAAATTTTCTTCTATTTCATTGCCTGTTGACTACATATTCTTGTCGCCACTACATGGAATGTTTTGATAAAACTTTTCATTCTTTTAACGATACATTGTATATCTAAAAATATAGTTTGCTTCGATTTTCCTCTATCAAAATATATAAAACAAAATAAAAAATAAAATCAATAGAATGGAAAGATATAAAATAAAATAAAATAAAATAAAAACAGAAAAATATATATATATATATAAAACTCGAAAAAATTCTCAATCAATTTACTAAGTTAATTAATGGTTTTAATTAACCATTTAATTCAAACTATTTGTATCAAACGGTTTCAAGTAAAATTTACATTTTGTATGAAATAGAGAGAGGAAAAATGTTCTTTGATTAAATAAATGAGAAAGCATGAAATATTATACCTGCAGTGAATATTTTTAATTACGGCACCAGGCTTCGTGCACTCGTACTATTGACAATTCATATTGCTAATAAGTTCTCTTGTTTACCGAAGCAATTTATAAATTCGCGACAATCACGAATATAATCGTAGAGTATCGCAAAAGCATTGGTATTAAGATGCATCGCACACAAAATAAAAAAATAAAACAAAAAATAATTTTTTCCAATAATTTTCACATATCGATAATGAAAAATACCACATGTTCCACGCTTTCAAAACAAATTATAAATTTTTGTATAAATCATCGTTAAATATTTATGAGAGTGTAAAAAAAAATCGGTGTTTGGCTGATCAAAACTGACTGATAACAAAAAAGAAATTAATTAAAAAATATTATATAATTTTCGAGCTTCTTGATTTCAGTTCAACAAAAACAATTATTTTATTATTATGTGTTAAAAAAATATTTTTATAAAGTATTAATGGAGTATTAAATTGATAATTAAATATAATATAATAATATGAAATAATAATATAATACTATTACAAGTAATATTGAAAAAGAGTAAAATATTACAGTTTTATGCGTTTTAATGGCATGATGAAGTTTTGATATCTCCAATTTCTCGGATATGGCAGGAAATAATTTATTATTCATTTCAGGCTCTGAAATTTGCCAAGGGGCAGCCATTAAATCGTGTTTCTTTTGCATAATTTAAACACAAGATAAAAAAATATGTTATTACAATTGTTTCGCGAGCGTAAAATATAACTGTAAGTATAAAATATAATTTAATTATGTAAAATGTAAAATGTAATTATGTAAAATGTAATATAATTATGTAAATTTTATAATAATATAAGAATAATAAAAAAGAATATAATAAAGAATATAATAAATAAAAAAATTTAATATAGAAATCAAACATAATTAGATTAAAAATAAAATTAAATAAAATTTAAATTTTCATTAAAAGAAAATTAATGAGTCGATAGAAGCGAGAAAAGATTGATTCGCAAATAAATTAACTGACTCTCTATTCACTAAGGTTCGCATCGGTTGAAGGTGTTAAAACGGACAATAATAAAAGTCGCAGCTAGGAAAATGAACGGTACGAACAAAAAACAATTGACGAAACACAATGGAGAATTTCTTTCTTCGGCAAAGTCTACCACTATCACTACTCTCGATCGATTACCGCACTCCGAATACTCACTCTCGAGTCTCTCGATACGCTCTCTCTTGGTTTCGGCCTCTTCGGCAAGACGCGCCGAAGTTTTCACGCCTTCGCCGCTTTTGTGGGTCTTCTCCATGATGGAACAGGCACGCAGTACGAAGGCGGGCACGGTCTCTTGCTTTTCCTGCCTCGGTATATCCACCAACGTCCAATATTGCGTCTCCAGCTTAATTACGTCCTGGAAGAGCAAAATCATCGATCGGCTCGGACTATGGTCGCTATGACGAAAAAAGAAAATCGAGAGAAAAAAGCAGCGCGCAAGATGATCGGCCATTGTACAGTGGATCCCTTTATCCATGTGTCTTCGAACAACTCACTGGCCCATTCATCAAACGTGATGTGGTTTAAAAAGATCGATTTTATCCGCGTCTTTAGAAAATCTAGCATCATTATCTGCATTAGTCTGTATTTATATCTAAAATGGCTTACAAGTTGTAAGTAGAGACATTTTATTTAAAGGAAAAAAAAATTTAATATAATTTTTCTATCCGCACTTTAAAAACAGATTAAGTCGTATATTTCTATATTCGTGCAATTTTGATTGAAATATAGTCACTTTGATTCTAGTCTTAATTCATACTTGCATTTCTTTAATTAATAATTTTATTTTTAATAATTTAACATTAATTTTTTATTGATTAAAATTGTTTTTGTATGCAAATCAATTTTGATTAATTTTTATTATTTATTTTCGTAAAGCAAAAGTATAAGACTAATTTCGACAAATAATGCCGATAGGGAGCAAATTTATCATCGTCTTTACAAAAGAATAACGATTATATCTGTATTATGGCGCTTTTATCGCTCTCTTTTTTCTCGCATCTTGCTAAACGCTTCAAACAATACACCTCGGGATTACACGATCGTCGATGAAACAAACGGTGCGATTTACAGGGGGCAATTTTATTTCGCGCTCGTACCGCTCGAGGATTAATCCCAAGTTGTTTTTTCCTCCGCCGAACAGGAAAAAACTCCGCGTTCTCGATTCTCTCGATAGCGGCTGCGCCTTGTAACGAAAGTTTACACCGGAAACAAATGTCGTCGCCCGTGCAAACGCACCCGCGGGACCAACGATCGCGAATCGCTGTGTGTGCGCTGTGTTGCACCCCCAGGGGGTGCAAGAGAACAAAAAGAAGGAAAAAAAATAGAACTGAAAGATGACGATAACGTCGTGCTTGTCTTCCGTCCTGACTGCGAACGTGTCTGATAATAACGCTGGCTCTTTCTCGTCGCGTGCATCTTTATTTGTTGCTCGTCCCGCGGGTGCGCCATCTATCTCTCGGACAACGAATGTCGCGCCCGTTGCAGCATGTATTTCGCGTAGGAACTTCGAAAAATAAAACAGTCGCGTTTCGAATTCCTTCCCTGCCATTGCTCGTTCGCCGGTTTGCTAGTGCAGCTGCAAATTCCGCGTTGTTACATGCGGACGAGGATATTTTGCGTTCTTGTTACCTATTTACTGACAAAATATCCGTACATCTGTCACTCTACCTGTTTTTTCTTCATTCTATTCCATTTCAAATTATTACTCCTGATTCAATTCTATTTGGTAATTTTTATTGAGTATTGAATTGGTGCAAAATTCATACCCATCACTAGACATTTCAAAACAAATTGAATAAAGTATGGTGTAATCCATATTATGAATAAAAAATTTGTTATATAATTATTTATAATTATTATCTCTTTTTACCATCTTTTATTCTAATTGGCAAATGCGTTAAATACTAGACATTATTTTATAAATAAAACTAATTTCTTTCAATCAAAGAATAAATCGACATTTAAGGTAATTACATATAGTGATAGATCAAATTATTTAAGAAAAATAATTTAACAATACAAATTATAATATTTATCGGGAAATTATTTAGGAATTAGTTGTTAAGCCTTAACTGTAACTTGAACAAAGTCGATTATAAATTCTTCAACAAGTTAATTATAATTTACATTAAAGTTACAAGTCAATAATTAGTTCCTTAACCATTCCTTAACAGAGAACCGAGCGCAAATGACTCGACCGAGTTTTAGCGGAAGTGCGAGCTGCTGTTCTCCTTTCGTCATTTATGTAAACCGGCAGACATAATTATAACGTAATTACATCGGGCGACAGTCTGAGACTGACGCTCGCCGAGTACAAAGTGCTCGTAAGACAAAAACACGTGTGTGCTACACCCAATTACGAGGCCCGGTTCCTCTTGTCTTACCTTGATCATATCTTTGAGGAGGCTGTAACGCTGGAACACATTGCGCACTTGCTTGCTGTCGGTATACTTGCACATCAGCTCGACGAGGGCCCTCTTGGCAGTGTCGTAACTGCCATCCAGACGTATCCTCACGACTCTCAGCCTCTCGTTCGTCTCGATCACCTCCTCTTTAGTTTGTCCACCTGCGCCCGTCGAGCAGAGCAATCGTATTGCGATTCATAAAGTATCGGAAACCTCGGGCAATTTTTCTCTCGATTACAAATACTTTGGCATCGTGTATCGATGCACTTTACTCGCGCGACATATATATATATTCGATCGATTTTCCTTATCGCGCGCGTCAATCATCGCGCATCGCATTTAACGGGGCCGTTAAATTAAGCGCGATGGGAATGATGAAGACGCGCGTGCGAATGTCGCCTCCAATTAATTTTCAATTAACTCGACACCGCGATAACGCCGAAAGTTTCGACATAAATAAATCGAGCACGGCGGACGCGATAAGCACCTCAGTTGACATGTTTCCGCCACAGTTTCATCAAATTTGTATGCAGCCCAAATTTGTGGGAGAAGTTTAAACTCTGCAAATAAACGGATTCTCGAAACATTTTAAGGAACATGAGATAATGCCAGGAAAAACTTTAAAATACTATGATTAATACTATGATTTTATCGGACACTCTTATCCAATTCATATCAAATATAAATGTTGTCTCTGATAAACTTTAATTTATTAATCTATTAAAAGGATCTATTAACTTCAAAATCGTTGAGGATTTGCAAAAAATGGCGGCTGTCTTATTTCGAGGGTTGTAGGATAAAGTCGATTCTAAATTCGTTAGGGAGTCCATCATCAAAATTGAGGTCGCGGATTGCAGGATATTCCGCACACGTGTTATTAACGTACGTTAGGAATTTATCTGATCGCATTTCACCGATGGCGGCGCGGGAACGTTGACGTCGGAATTAATCATAGTTCCGACATTCGTCGATGGGAAAGCGTTAATCTGAGCCTGACAGAATTCTCAGCCGACGGCGAAGTTTCCGTCCATTCAGCTAATACTGCGACAGCCGACACGCCGTTACTCTCCGGTCCAATCGAATACAAGAGTTTCCGCTTCGATTCCATTCATGGAACAACCGTTCGCTGCTGGAAGACTGCCAGGCACTTATTTCCATGCGATATATATATATATATACAAACGTCTCTATTACCGATTCATCAGAATTGCTACATCTGGAACGAATGCTCGCTCTTCATTTTTACTCCATTTGGAATAAAGTTCAGAAAAGAGTTCATAGCGAATTAAAAATATTGACAATTAAATTTTATTAAGACTCAAAGCTAAATTCATATTCAAAAGTTGATTTAATATAAGTGAGAGATCTTGTGTGTGCACTTCTCTCTCGTTTTAAAAGATATTACAATAAAAATATTTATATAAAAATTATATACTTGGAAAATTTCATTTATATAGTGCCATTTCTTTTCTTTAAATTTCTTTTTTCAGTTATTATTCTTATTAGACTGCTACCATTCTTATTAGATTTTTCTAGGTTAGGAAATTATCGAGAAAAATCATAAATCCGTGACGACGCTTATATAAAAGCATTCTTAAAGTAAAAGGAATCACACGAATGCCGTCACACCGCAGTCTTTTTCACTGTTCAAGATTATTGAGTCGCACCGATTCGCGAGGATAGCGGCTAAAGTTTAATTAAACTCCCACGCGAGATGGATGTGATAAAATAACGCTCGGACTTACTGGAAGTGCCCTCGTCCTTCACGTCCTGGACGATCCTTCGGACGCTCTGCGTGAACTTGCCGACGAGATTGGTGCTGGCTGAAACATACAACGTCCGAATTGAAATACTGTGCCGGTATACACAGTACACAAGACAAATACAATATCTCGCAATTTCGAATTAAACAACCCCGGATTGTTCGACGCCCGATGAATAGCATTACAAAGTCAAATTAGCGAAAACGCGCGTGCTCCTTTCGATCGTGCCAGATAAAGACGCGCGGGAATAATGAGATCCTCGGCGAAGGGAGAGGGGGGGGGGGGAGGAGATGGGTAAAAGAGGTCTTTTTATATACATATATACACACACACACAGGATGGAGTGCAAACGTCACTCGGCGCATCCGGAAAGTGAATAACTTGACGGGAAATACCAACATCGTCCGCATCCGTCCGCGTCGAGCGACATAAAGCGCGGCGGCGCGGAAAAGCGGGCTAAAGCTTCTTACTCGTAAAACACGGGATTGTTCTTAAAGCGACCTTTTCGAAGTGGGCTTTTTAAAGCGATCGACTCGCCCCATCGTCCCCGATCGCCGCGGATGCGCCTCGTTATCCGCAACAAGCTCGACGAGCTCGACGATTCCTCCGTATTATCACACGTGCGGTATCCTTCGTGCGATAATACGGCCGGTCAGTCGCATCTATATTGAGAGAGATGCGAAATTTCTCATCTGACGTAATAGACAGCTTTATCACGTTTAATCCTCTCGGCCGGCTTAATCCTTCGCAAGATGGGGCGACGTCATATCTAACTACGCTCCGTAATTTCCAAATAAAGCTCTGACTGATTAAACGCCGGGATTTTACTGTCTGCATTTACGTCGAACGCATTACAAGTATTTCGCTATTTATTGTTGGGGTTAAAAAAAAAAAAAAAAGAAAGAAAAAAGGAATTTAGTTAAATCAGCAAATTTTTTTCGCATTACAGATTTTTAGGTAAATAAGTAACCTTTAACTATAATCATAATGAGCTTAAAAGTGTACGGAAATTAATTTCGAAAACTCTTAAATTTTATTGAAGAACTTTCGTCACCTCCGCCATTATGCGTGAGTATAAAGTGGGCTTGATTACCTGAGATAATTCGCGCATTTAGCATTGCTGCAAGTAACATAAGAATGTATTCTACGAAGTTTTCGCTATCTTCCGCAACATTTCCTTCGAGAAATAGTTCCGTCGATTTCTCTCTTGCAAGGAACGGTTTCATACCATAAGTTGTTAACGGTGAGCATAAACATAGTAATGTTGAGACTTTCGTCGGGGCAAAGCGGAAAAGATTTTCTCGCAGCACAAAACGCACGAAACCCCACAATCCTCTTTTACGGCTTTGTAAGTCCCGCCGTTACAAAGCCGAAAATCCACATTCCTCGTGTTCTTTGTTCCGCGTAGATTACGCGATGTGAAAATTTATTTCGCGGCAAGACAGAAAACGATTCGAAGATTGTCAACCGCTAAAAAAAAATTTTCTTCTTTTTTTGAGCGACTTAACCAGTTTTCTTCAATAAAATTTTGATTAATTGTCATTTTAATAATTAAAACATTTTCACTTAAAAATGAATACGTAAATTTATTATTAAGCTATATTTTTTTGATTAGTCATTTTTGTTATATATATATCTATCTTAAAAATGGACGCATAAAAGGAATAATGTGATTCCTCGTCGCTTCGCGGTATGGAAAGCCGAGTTTCGTAACATCTGTTGTGTTCGTTAGTACGGAACTGCCCGCTCGACGAGCTTGGTCGAGTGCCAGCTTGTATAAGACACCTTATACATCTGTATTATCTCGCTCTTCATAATGTTCGGCCAATGAGAACGACGAATAAACTTGCTTTAATACCGATACTTCGACAGGCTCTCTACAGCGGAATGATTATTCTTGTTACAAAATAGGAGGAGTAAACTTTTGTGTTTGTTCCACTTAACCATTCGTTATGTAATCGTTATATCATAACTTCAATTGTAATGCAAATAGCATTAATTAAAATAATTATTTTATTAAAATCTTAATAAAATTAATTGAAATAATTTATTTTATCAAAATTATAATCATAAAGAATTTTGTCTAATTACTTTATGAAATAAAATTGTATACATTAAAAGTATTAAATAAATATATAATTAGAAAATATACATTTTTATTCAGAATGAATAAAATATCTCTTTATATATCAATAATTCTTTTTCCATTGTTAAGGATTTTAAAGTCTCGCAATTTCAATGGGACTGACGATATCAAGAAACGTAATTTTCCTCAGCAGTCAATTATGCGAATGGGGAACTTTCTCATTTTCGTTTGCATTTAACTAGGGTGGCTTTTGGTCGGGCGAACACGATACATTCGTGGCGTCATCGTTCATCGACAAAAGGGCGTTATCTGGTCTCGTTAGGATAATATGATTTGCCGAGAAGAAGCTGGCTGGCTGGCTGCCAATCTGTAAAACGCACCGTCTTGCCCCTATAGTTCTCCGAATTACTCGGTAATTGCATTTTGTCGACTCGCGGGAATTTAGTGGATTCAGATGAAGTAATAGAGAAGCTTTCAAGACGAAATCCCGAAATACAAAGTAAGAATTTTTCTTCTAAAAGGAGGATATAAATATAATTGTACTTTTTCGTAAGAATATTCTCTGCAATTTTATTCATTAATTTCATAAAATTCTTTCTTTCTTCTTTCTTGATTGGTATGAGAATATTTCATCAATATCGTCCTATACTCGCTGGGAATAACAAGTAGTAAAGATCGCCTCCAATAGTAAAGATACGTTTATGATCAGCCATGTACGCACAGATACAGATCGCGTGGTCCTGGATAAATATAAAAGAAAAATGTAAATTTTACTGAAACGTTTTAATAAATTTAACAGCGAAAATCCTTGAAAGTCGTGATTTGCGAGTCATGTATAAGATGTCGCGGGACAAAGCAACCGTCTGCGTACAAGCATAATTCACCTTCGACTTACCATCGACAGCCTTTTCCACCATCACGTTTACGTGTTATAAAATTTTCTAAACCCGCCGCCATCGTGACTCCCTTTCAAGAGGACTCACGTCAACGTTGCCCGTGGGGAATTCCCAACGAAAGGCCCTAAACCCTATTCGTACGTCACACAGTATCGCGCCATCCGGTATTTCATCCGCGGCGAATCGAGCGGAGGCGAAGGGGTTGCGCACGTCGTCCAACATTTGTACCCTGTCGTGTCTTTTCCAGTGGTTGGTCGATTTCATTGGAATTCAGCGCGCGTTTCCTACGTAGCTCTCGTAACCCGTCGCTTCTTCGATCCACGAAATGCGCCGGGATACATCCTGCGAAATAAGTGGCCAGAGGGAGGAGGGCCCTTCGTTCGGCACACGGGCCGGATGCCAAAATGCAACAAGCGCATTGTCGTTCGCGCAAAATCGCGCAAAACCGCGCAAAACGGATTCGTTTTCTCCGCATCGGCACGCGCCAGCTAAGTGACCTGTCGTTTTCGATTGCTCAGGATTCGAACGTGATCGTTATATCGAACGAGCTCTCGTTATCCCTCCAAATTTACGCCGACACTGGCGATCGCGATTAAGTCAAAATAGAGAAAGGCGTTTTCTATGTCTTCTTAGATCCGGATTTTCGAGTTTAAGTTTGAAAAGTGAGAATTACAAGTTGGGCATATCAATGAGAACGTATTTAAAAACGATAGAAATAAATAAAATTTTTTTTTTCATTTCAATGTACAGAAGGGAACTTGGTTTACACAAAGTATTTAATCATCACTCATTCTTTCTCATTTATATTATTAAGCTCTTTTTTCTAATCTATCTATTTATTCTCTGTTATCTAATGATAAGAATAAATAAAAAAGAAATGGAAAGGAAAAAGATAAATTAATGAAAATATAATACAAGAAAAAAAGCGGAGAAAAAATTCCATAAAATTTACACAGGCACACTAGCGTAGAAACAAATTTATTTCATTACCTTAATCATCATAATATAGATTGCGTAGATTACTATAGTTTAACAATTGATATGAAATGTTCCTGTGCTATTAAAGATCTTCGATTCGTTTCTTATCGCTCGTAAAATAAGATGATGAATTTTTGCGGACGCGTAGTAATTACGCGAGGAGACAAAAGACGCGAAAACGACTTGTCTGGTTTCTGGCGACGAAAGTTATTTCCCAGGATCCTTCTAGATCCTAACAGTCGTAACCTCGATTATCTTCTAAAGAAGGAGAGCGCGATCGTTAAGAATATCCGTGAGAGGAGAGAGTCGATCTTCAGACTTCCAGGATTCTTATCCTGAAAGCCAAAGCTTCTTCTTCGGTCTCAAGAGATAGTTAAGCTTGTCACCGCAAGTATGTCGTCGTTTCAGTCGTTATTACCTCTGGAATTGTTCAACTATTGCGACAAATCATGACGATTGGAGTCGGATCTTTTGTTGCAACTGCGCACGAATCCGCACAAGTTATTAACGTGAGATCTGACGCAATTTATTTTGAAAAGAATGTTCAATCATTTCTTATAAATAATAATTATACTGTTATTATTATTGATGATAAAGCTGCACAATGAATAAAGAATGTACACTTTAAAAATAATGAATAATTTGGATATAAACTTTGAGTTTTATTTAAAATAAAGTTGCGTATTATTTAATTGTCAGTGAAAAAAATAGTTATATTAAATTCTGCGTGTGATGACGTCGCGATATTAGTCCGTAATCAAAGGATATAAAATCGTCGTTAACGTTGACATAGCTGAAACGATTATTGAGCTATTCCCTATGATGAGCGTCTCTTTATAATCAAGTTTTTCCCGCACTAATAGCGTTCAATCTACTCAAGGGTATAATGCCAAAGAGGTTTAAATTTGTCACCGGCTATGAAAAAGTCATCACTAACGATGGCGCGGAATCGTTTTACAGAGACCGTCCTCTAGCAAATGCGTCCTCATCATGTCCGCGCGCTATTTGAGGATCGGTAAACCGGATTTTTCGCCAATGAAAGCGGCGCCGTTGCTGTTCGAGCGACTAGGATACGGATGAGTGCACAGGCGGATCTCGCCACACAGATCAAACGTATTGGCCACACCTCTGCGGCTTTCCCAATGCGCGCGAGTGTGGTCGTGTATGCAGACTGGATTATAGCCTGTGCTTTTTCGTCGATAACAAACACAATTACTAATGGAAAGCATCACGTGATTGGATGGCCTTACGCTGCACTGAAGAACAGAAAAAAATGTCTAATTTGCATCATTGTCTGAATCGAATAAAGTTATCGCGTTATCACTAACTTGCGACAACAGAAATCATTATTTTTAATTATACTATCAGTTTTCAGTCGATTTTAAAATCTATGAATTTGTAGACATTGAGGAACATATTTTTTGCAAAAAAATCAAAATTTTATTTTTTATAATTTTCTACAGTATGATAAATTTTGAAGCAATTCCCAATATGCATTGAAAATCTCTTTCTCCAATTTTAGGATTACTTGTTTATCTTATCAAATTTCACTATATCGTACGAGGCATACTCGCATATCATTGTTATACAAATCCTCCTTATTGTTCTCTTTAAGCGGATTAGAGAAGCGCTCAGACCGTCGTGAACGCATTTCGCACGTTCTCTTCCGACGTAAAACCGGCTGATATTTTTTTCATATATCTTGATAAATAAATCTTGATAATATTTTGATTTGTTTTCTTGTGCCATTTCAATAGAAAACTTCAGGGAAACATGCATTTCTCAAAAAATTGCGGTGGAATTAGTTCATCCTCCATAATCACTAATCAACTCCGATTGTCCCCTCTGAGAGGACATCCGAGTGCAAAGGGTTAAATATGTAAAAATATCTGAGATATCTCTTTATCATGAAAAAATACGTTTAAATGGCTGCATTCATAATAGTAATCAAATGATAATCAATCTCATCTCGTAAAATTTCGAGCAAAACTTCCAATAGGCAAAATACCTTGTCTGCCGTTGCGCATCTCAGAGGGATCGCAAAGGGATGCTGAAAGAGTGAAAAAGGCAGCGAATAACGAGTGAAAAGCGCTATCTGCTCGATGGGAACCTTTCAGCGTTTTCACATAGAAAAGTTCCTGTTCGGAAAGGTGTGCTGATGCGCGCGCGGTCCGGCAATCCCACTATTTTTCGTTACGGAGCGAAAAACCGCACGATATACCGTACACATATACAGACAGAGTAACGCTGGATTCGTGTTGCGTTGACGTAAATTTTCGTTTACGCTAAGAGCTCGGCTGGAAAATTCAATTTCATCCCGACGTCGCTGCCACTAATTGGAAGTCACGTTAGGGCGCGTCAATCGCGAATGCACCCGTTTCCATTCGTCATTCGCTTCCAGTATCGCACAAATTGATGATCATTGGAAAGATTTTAATTCGAAACGGAATATTAATTGATTATCTATCTACATATACCTACATCTATCATTGTTATATTGTTACTATCACTTCTTTCTTGTTTATAGCTTTCTTTTAAAATTTTTATATAAAATGTAAAAAAAGAATGAGTTATGAAATCATTTATATACGAAGTATAATATTTCGATAAAATCCGACATTAAATATAAAATACATTATTAATCAATAATTTTATTTTAATACCTCTCCATGTATGAAATGAGAAAAATCCATGCATGTAAAAAAGATCGAGTTTCATGCACAGAAATACAATTAAATCTCATGTATTATTAAAACTGAAAATTTCTTTTATATTTTAATTTTCTGATTTATATTGATTGGATACTTTTTTATTATTAATTAGATATTAATTAAGATAACATTTGCCTTCTAAACTTCAAATTTTTCTTAATATATTGTATAAAATTCTTTTGTATTAGATTAATTTAATTAATTTTTTGTATAAAAAATATCACAATTTAAAAATTGAAGATATTATGAATTAAGAATATAGCAGTAATTATCTTAATTAAAAGATAAATCTGTCCTTAGAATAAGCCAGTTTAAACCAAACATATCTGTTTAAATAAATTCTTGGGATAAATTTTTAGAAAATAAAATTCTTATATTATTATCCAGAAATAAATAGCTTTATCTCAAAAAGCTTTAATGTTTTTAAAATTTTATTTCCTCTTCTCGTCGATATATCATTTTTTAATCTTATTTATTTATTTTCATTTGTTTTTCAACTTCCATAAAATATTGAAAGTAATTGAAAAGAGCTTTCGATCACGCTAGAAAATCTACGCGCACCAAACTAAATGCGATAACTCTGGACGTTCCCGCATGATAAACATTCAGAGTACACCTCACTAACTTATTACAACTCGTGGCGGCTTATTCCAGGCAAACTCTTCCGCAAGCTTAAAAACATCATTTGAAAATTCCGTTGAAAAAATTCCGAATCGGGATTTCGCGTCTTGATGGGGGATAAGAATATTTCGGATCAAGACTCGCTTCGTTTAACAAAACTTTACGAGACTGTTCGTTTGATCTCGCGCCGTCGGATGAAATTGCGATGCAAAACGATCGCTCGAGGGGATCGGCGGCGATGGGTCCGATAGCGACCAGTCGGTCGTTAAGAAAGTTCCGCGGGAGTCACGGATTTATCGGACAAATTCCGAGTGGCTACGTGTCGGGACGTGGAACTCTGCACGGGAAGTAGATAAACGAGAGACGTCTGATACATCGCCTCGCCCGATACTTCTCCTCGGTCGGTCCTCGCAGCCGCGTCTCATTGGCCTCAGGGGCCCCGAGGCGACGAAATTATTCGAGGTGCTCTAATGCTTGCAAGTGTGTTTCGCGACGCTCGAAGGAAATTTATAACACAGTGTGTAACTTCGGCAAATTTAAATTTCGCAGCTATGAATATGAATAATGATCTCTGCATTGTTTTCCGGTGATAGAAATGCGAGAATTAATGCGAGATAGCTTCTTCCATATTGTAGCATCGAAAATTAAAACCAGCGAGATGATACTGAGTTCCTGTTTATATACATAAGTAACCGTAGGTGCGTGTATATTTAATTAAAAAAAAATCTCTCTTTTAACAATATTATAATCACGCCAAGTTGAAAACAAAAGATCAATATTGTCAGCCGATGATGTATTCATATTGGAATGTGACTACGTAATTGATATAACAACAGAAACAAATGATGAAGCATTATTAATCTGGCATTATTAATCTATGTTCTGCGATGAGAGACGGCACTGTATCTTATGTCGGGGTAGATATCGAAGAGCGTCTTTTCTATCGAATAATTCCACGCCGACTCAACAAAATATCCAGCACACTGATTTTTCTTCGAATAATATCACAATGGAAAACCAGGTTATCCAGACGGTCCGATTTTCTTTACGTAGTAGTTATGACCTAAGTAATAGCTGTAGATATGGTAGATATAGACAAATAGAATGAGATACAGGCAAGATTACTCTTTTCATAAAGTATATTAATAATTCTGTAAACATCTTCCAGAGACGTATCTTTGTCTCGTAAAAGAAAAATCTTTGCACATTTGGAAATTTATATTGCATCTTGTTTATATAAAATATGTTATAAAAAATTATTTTAACAGTCAACGAGATTAAAACGGACAATATATAAAGATTCATGAATATCAAATACCTTGTTTTTCTTGTAGGACGATTTGAAGAAGTGGATTTGGAAAAGAACAAATTTGTAAGCAATGATAAATGGGAAACGATTATTAGTATTCAATATCTGTGAAAAAGTGATTTTTTTACAAGTATCGACAGGATTATTTCTATCGCATAAGATGTAATAGTATGCGTATAACACTGTCAACAACCTCCCCGAAGCAAATTTCTATCCGCTCAACATGAAAGTTTCTCGTGAATTTATAATTTCTTCTCACTGGAGATCCCGGTTTCAATCCTGCTAACACGACGCTGCAAATTTGTCGGAATTTTTATCAGCAATGTCAAAAAAACGAACCATGTAAACCTTTTTTTTTATACAAAGCAATTTAAAGAAATTTTATAACAATTTCAAGTGATAAATTATTAAATATAACAATATTAAGAGTTACATCAAATAATTATAATTAAATAAATTTTTTAGAGATAGCTTATTATTATTTGATTGAACTTTTTCTATACTTTAGAATATCTTTAATCTAATTAAAAAAAGATTACTAAAGTAATATTTATAAGCAATATTAATAATCTTTATTATCATTTAACTCAAATATTTTTTATATTTTAAAATATTTTTAATCAAGACAAAAAACTACTAACGTAATATACTAAAGTAATATCTAAGAGCAACATTTATAAATTATAATCAAAAGATGCTTTCAAGATATTTGAAATCTTCATCTTATTAAGTCGGTATTGTTATTGACCGAATTACTTTGCGGAAATGCGAAATTTCCTCATAACTTTCACGAAAAACGAGAATGCTTAAAACCAAAGAATTAAACTCGATTAAAAATTGATTGTTGCTTTTTCAAGAAATGTTGGAGGTATCGTACAAAGTCGGAGAAAATATTGGCACAAAAATGCGAAAGCGAAATCGACGTCTTTAGGAAGGCCCCACTACTAAACACGATCACAATTACAACTATTCGCACGAATATGCGCGGCATCCTATTTTAGACCATTAAATTGCCTGTGTGCATAAAGCAATCGAATTTATTGCCGACAGACACAATGCTAAGTGAGGCTTCGATCGTGCTCACGATAAACCAAGAGGAATTCTGCATGCGGCTATCGCGTGTGTGAATAATTATCCGATTCTTTACGCACCGAATCGCGTGCACTTTCGATGCATTAAAGCGTTTGACGTCATCTTCTCACGAACGCTTCATGAGTCCAAACGCATCATCTCAATGTATGTATGCGAATAGATTACAATAATATTTTTTCTACGTCATTAAATCAACATCAGTTAAAAAAGAATTAAAATATATAGATGTTCAATAAAAATCTAACAAAAAAATATTACTTTTCACAATTTTTAAATCTTGACATTCAATATCTTAACAAAGAGATATTATGTTAAAATTTTGATAAAATCGCATTTTTGAGACTAAGCACACACAAAAAATAATGTTTTACGCCTCATTATCGGTTTTGAAGCTTAACTGTGCAACATTTACAAAGAAAAAGCTACTGTTACGACAAAAAAATCTTATTAATGAAGTATTTCCATACATTTATTTTCACTTTTCACTTTTTACCATGGATATTCAATACTATTCATCGAAAGGAATAACAATTGCGCGATCTAAATACACGCCTTCGGATGACTGCATCGATGACTCTTACGGACGAATAGACGATCATGCACATTGCGAAATTATTTTGAATTGTAAAAATGTTTTGCGAGATTACGTAATTACGCACGAACAATAAAACATTCCACACCGGGCTCCACCCATATCTACTACTATATAAGGAATATTACACATATACAAACTGCGCGAGGATTATTGCTAATTATAAATAGTGATTACCTCGACAAGTTTTAGATTTTTTTTCCAGAATAACTTTATTGCGCTCTTCGCGTATGTTTTCATCATTCGTGACGTAATTTTAATCGCAAGTATAGCCTTCTTCATGCTTTATTGCTGAATCCTTTTAATTACCAATTATTCGGAAAATACTTCACTTATATATGTAATGTGTACATTCATTTTAAACAATCTGCATTCTGATGACAGATAATAATCATTAATAAAATAAACGAGAGATAACCATTGTCTCTCAATCAAATTTTTTTTATAATCCTTTTCTATCAAAATTCCAAGACTCCTACGATGTCTCGCAATCTTCTTTCGTTTATTCGTCAAAAAATTTTAATAACCCGTTGAAATTTTACTATTTTAAATTCATTTCACAACCACGAAGGCCGGACATTTAAACAGCTACCGCTATCGAACGCTCGTCGATTTTCACAGCGTGAACATGCCGAGGCGCACATGCACAAAGTTGGCAATAATGAGGCGTGAAAACGACCCAATATCCCTCGCGGTATCGCGGGATGGTGTGTATCGAGTATCCCTTTAATGGCAATCCCGACAAGAGGCAGAAGAATCGACACCGTCCAATATCCATGATTTACGATTCTCGCGAGCTCTCGTCGGTCACAAATTCACGGTGTGAATAAAATACGGCGGCTGGAGAGAGGTGGACGTGGAAGAAAAGCAAGAAGAGCGAGATAAAAAGGCGATGCTCGCGTAAAAAAGAGGTGGCGGACCGGTGGTCTCTCGAGATAACGGGTTGCTCAAACATTTGCATCGGCGCTGACGATGAATCACGGCGTGCCGCGAAACGCAATTCGTCCCGCGTGCGTTATATCACGACGGAAAGGATTACGAAGAGTAAACGAATAGAGAGAGAGAGAGAGAGAGAGAGAGAGAGAGAGAGAGAGAGAGAGAGAGAGAGAGAGAGAGAGAGAGAGAGAGGGGGGGGAGGGCGCTCTTCTGTCCTGTCTATTAAGAACACAAAGGACTATTCTCATTGCCCTCGCGAATCTTGTCGCGCAATTAAAGTCAGCTTTATTGTAATTAGAATTGGAACGAACAACGGATTTCCGCGTCCCACCGACTTCCTCTGCATCCTGTCGCTGACACGAGTCCTCCAATCGACCGGTCCCTTGAGGAGGGAAATAGTAGAAAAGCGGAAGGGAAAGCATAGAAACAAGAAGAATAAAAGAGCTGTGATAATTCGATTATCAACCTGATTCACGGGGTGAGAATTATTTTAAAAACGACGCCTGATTCCTGCGATTGCACGCGACTTTGGACAATCTTGTCTCTCTCGTTTTACACGTGCAAAACATTCTTGTTTTACAAGTTGTTCCACGTACGCGATTTTATCTTTAAACGTCTTAAGTGCATATGAAGAGTTATCTTAACTGCCGATCGATTCTGCGACACACCGTTCGCATTCCCTACTATCGCTCAACATTTCGTTACATAATTACGATCGTCATATTGAATTATTGCGTGAAGGATACACAAAGTTCCTTTGCGATTTCCATGTGTTTTTATGTCGAATCATTATAATTAAAAACCTGTTTCGTTGGCGTTTGCCGTTCTCTTAGTTATTACAGCTTACAGTTCTCGGCAATTCTTTGCTCGAGGTCTTATTCTTATACGAATTTGAAGAGACATTTATTAAAAAGAGATCGATTTAGATCTAGGTGTTCCACTTTCATATATATTTGCAATACAATCATGCAACTACGCAAGCTGCATAATGAAGAAAAGGAGAGAGAAGAGAGGATACGTTTTTTTTCCATGTTTATCGTCGCTTTGAGCCACTTTATGAGAACACACGCCTCTGGCAACCGTAAAAATTATAGTAATTTATCAGGCACAAGGACATTCACGTTTACCAAAGGGTAGAGAAAATAACTTCTTTGCCAAACCGGACATGGTAATTACGATGCTAGAACACAGTTTTGTTAAAAACCGCTGTTTTAATTAAAATTCGTTTTCACGTAAACGAACAAAATGAAATAAGTTACACGCGCCGGCGAGACATATAAAAATGTTAATACGTAAACAAAATCATTTCGACAGATATTATACTTTAAAATAGAGGCAAACGGGAGTATTTTATTCGTTCATGCGGAACAATGGGGCGTTTCGCGAAGAGAGCCATAGTTTACATCGGTGAGTGTGGTAAACGTGTCCGATGGAATGTGTAAGGGCGGCATACAATACGATAGAATTTATCGTCTAATTATAACCGCAGAATATTTCACCAGACCTAGAGAGTCGCGCAAGGCTCGTCTTGCAAGCATATCGTGGCAATATCGTGGCAATTTTATCGTGGCTTATATCGTGACAATTTTGGTTAACACTGGACTCACCACATGTAACATGCGTACCGTAAATTCTGTAAGCATAATTATAATATATATGCGTGTGTGTGCATACGGAGAAAACATAAATGCCTTGCAAATTTGTCCGATTTGATTAACCATTTGTGCGTAATGTAAATATTAAGGGGATATATTGCGATGAAAAGTCTCTATTAAATTATTTTATATTATATATCTATTTTTTAAAATAATTTATTCTTTTTTATTATACATTAACAGTATATATTTTATTATATCAGTTTTTATGTGTGTAATGTTACGTTAAAAATTTGTCATGTGCACTGCAATAGTGTTAAAATAATGTTATTTATTTACATGTGTTATACTTATTATAAAAAATAAAATTTATTATAAAATAATAAAATCGGAAGAGAAGAAAAATTTTAATAAGTTGTATTATATCCAATGATATAATCACAGACTAATATTTGATGCAACGTAAAAAGAATGATATTGATATTCATGATCATTAGTCACATAGTGATGTATCAGTTATAATAGATTTTATCAGGCAGTAAATTCCATCTTAATTCAACAAAAAAAATCTAAGAGGAAGAAAATGAAAGATCAGTATTATCTGATTCTTGAAAATCATGATTTGCGTTTTATTTAATTTCAAGGAAACAACATGATTAGCAGAAGTCCGAATTATTTCTCCCCTATAATAAATTGTATAATAAAAAATATATCGTAATCATTAACTGTATAATAAAAAAATTTATAAAGTACAAAATACAAAATACAAAATACAAAATAAAAAACAAAATAAATACAAAATACAAATATAAAATAAATGTTAAAAAGAAATTAATATAATTGCAATTTAAATACAATTAATATTACTTTTCTTTAAAGTCATACAAATTTTTACTATTAAATAATATTATTTTCATGACTTCATAAGATAAAAATAAAATTGAGATCTAATGTAATTGACTTAAATTTTGATATTGTTTAAAAATATACTATAATACACTATAACATAATAATTATGCGTATTCGCGAAATGTACTTCTTTTCAATTTTCTCGTAAAAGAATGATCTGGTGATCTTATATACTCAGAAGAATGACGTCATGAAAAAAACCCTTATGAAAGTAAACGTGATCAATCTGTTTATTTCCATAATACAACAGCCGGGTCTTGTAAATTATTATCGCAACAGTTTCCAGGGAAATTTATTCAAATGGCGTTATGTCGACAAGACAAAAATACAACGCGGATCATAAATTTATTATTGCATTTATTATTTTATGTCATTCAATAAATTTCACTAAACCTTTTAAGAGTAAATTAATTAATACAATGCATAAAGAATAAATTAAAATTTATATATGTTTTCGAATTAATTATATCTATAATTTGTAATTATTGTATAATTTAGTTGATATTTGGTTGAAATAAATATTTATGGAATGAATTGTATGGAATGAATTATGTAATGACATAATTGTTAATCTTAATCATAATAATACTTAATCATAATAATAAATAAGAGCAGCATAATTATATATATATATATATATATATATATATATATATAATTATATATATAACAATTTATATACATATATAATATATGTATATATCATTAACAATTCAAACCAAATTAATATATATATAAAATTGATACAAAGTAATTGTTACAGTAATTCACTTTTATATGTATATAAATGCATCATGTATAAATTATTATATATGAAATGCATATTATTTCTTTATTACTGAATTTATAATGTGAACTTTAATAAGAATGAATGTCTTCGTAATCATAATCATCTTAACATATAGCAATACTTTAATTCTCAACGATTAAGAATGAACTTAATTAAGAAGCATGGTTTAATTAAGTGAAATCCATTATTAGGTTTACTCCGCTTAAAGTTCGCGTTTTCTGGAGCTAAGTTCATCATGCCTTTGAGGCTAGAAATCTTCGTGATATATATTCACTTGGTCGGCACGCAGACGCATGCGCGTTCGTGATCGAAAAAAAAGCACAGGGTTTAATTAAATTCCGTGGATTGCTTTCGTGCCGTAGTGTTTCGGGTCGGTGCATTTTGCGACTGCAACGAGAATCCTCGCAGCAAATACAAGTACCTGCTCCAGAACTGTGCGTTGTTACGTTGTTAATAGCAAAGACAATCGATCCTATGTATTTAATAAAAGTTACGCTCGTATATAGCATATTTGTTAATTATTTTGCTTTGAAGAAGCTTTGACGCCCAGAGTTAAGATATGATTTTATTATCATCAATCTACAATTTATAATCGAACTTATGTTTTTCATATTTATTATCTCTGCTTTCCTTTTCGCGTGTATGCGACCATTATCTAAATAGATGAAATCAATTCAAGCGGAACATGCGAAGCGCGCATGACAATCCGCGGTGATCGATTATCCTAAATCATCCGATCTATGGCGCCCGTCGACTTACCACGCGGAATTATGCTTATTGGCCACCTTTCAAGGGCGGCGTTGTTTCGCAATTGACGAAACGTATATGTAGGCTATCGATTGGCCGAAAATCACATGATTCGTTGTGTTAATCACCGATAGAACGAAATCGATCGGATAATTCTGCAAGTTCCTCGCAAAGCTCTCGTTATTAAGATTCTCAGTCAGTCGACCATGATCTCTGCTCATAGAAAGTAAACCATGCTCTTGTCGTCATATAAATGCTCTTGTCGTTCTCTATCGCTCTTGTCGTATTCTTTAGTGAAGCTCGTGTCGTAATTTAAACTTGTGAGTCTTACTCGTCTCGTGATAACGTTAGTTCTTGTTGCGAGAGAGACTTCTCAGCGAAGCATTCTGAATTGTGGCGAACTCTTGGTTTCACAGCCGCGTTCAAATCCTGAATCCTACTCGATTTAAAGTAACGTGTGACATTCTCTATCGTCATACAGTGATTCAAGTATCTTCAAACTCGATAATATTTATATGTGTGCGTTCTCAAAGAGCGAATTCTCAGTGACAAGTGCGCGTATCTCAGATTGACGAAGCAGCACGTATTCATTTGTTAAGTTCAATCAATGTGCAAGAGCTTGCGAACATTCTCTCACCATGTGATCACGCAATTCGTGCGAACCGCGTAAACAAGTGCGTGCAAGCTGACTGGCGGACAGTTACTCTATTTTCTCAAAGTGTACGCAACCATCGGACTCTACATTCTGTAAACGTTGACTATCGTTAACATCTCATTGTAAACGTTGACTCATTAAACTACTGCAATCTGTCTCTAAGAATTCCAGTAACTCTATCACCCATCGGATTCTCAGTCGAGGGTCGTTCCAGAGAACAGTGTCTCAACTTCGCACAATTTTAATAACCGGTAAGACAATTTACATTACATAAAGAAAATAAATAGTTTGTATATATCTCAAATATTATAATATATAGCCACATAATCACTAAAGATATAGTCCTTATTTTTATATGAAGAAACACGGTACAATAAATTATTATAAACATATTGTAATTCAACATGTTAAAAAATATTGAAAAATTCAAAGTACATAACTTACCAATACATTTTCAAATTGCATAATTATTTGTCCTTAAGTTTAATTCTTTTCTGTTTAATTGATATGAGCATGATTCATGAATTTCATGTTAAATAGTTCTTATATTTTATTTAACATAATGACAAATTAAAAAAAATGAATAAAATAAAACCAAATCCTTATTCTTTAAAAATTAATTTATATTTTATTGCTTGTTTATTTTATTTCTAATTAATCTTGCTTTATAAAAAAAATTAAAATACTCTAAAATAACAAATATGTATATCAATTATAATATATTATATGTATATCAATTATAAATTGGATGTAATTGAAGATTTTGTAATCTACAGGAAGAAAACACATAATAAAAAGTTTTGCAACTTTTAAAATCACAGTCATAATTAAACCCAAAATGTAGATACATAGTAAGTTTGTTGATCATTAAAATAAAAGGAATATTTGCAATAAAATTGTCTTATCAATAGAATATTTTATTATATATATATATATTAGCAATGTTTTCATTTTAATATATTTTGAGAAGTCATTAGATATTTCCTTATTTATAACGTTAATAATTCAAAGTGCGATCGGCTATTAGAAGTCCTTTTAATTTTGCGATTCTTTTTTTTCAGTTTATGTATCAAAGTGGATATTAAAATTAGGATCAAATACAGACTACAGTACAACGTACAATGTTTAGGAGAATAAAAATATCGTAACAGTTTTTCTTTGTGTGAAATATTCTTATACATCTTAGATCTAATTACTTCTATTATAATAGTAGTCAATATTCTAATATTTCTTTTTCATTCTTTCCTTAGATAAGTTCATTTTTTTTTCTAATACTAATTTATATTTCCCTCATTATTTAGTTCATGTAATTAATTTGTAATTAGATGAATAAATCATAAAAATAAAATTAGAAAGAAATACAATGCTAACGATACTAGAATTTAATTCTATAATTTGATTATTATTTAATAAAATTGTTATTAATGAAATAACATTATATTTTCTATATTTTAACATTATATTTTCTTATTTATTTTCAATTGTATACTATCTAATATCTTATGTATATTTATGCGCGCGTGCGCATACAAATATATAATAAAAAATACATGTAATTTGTAATAATAAATATATATATATTTATTTATAATTACGTTTAAATTATAATTTTATATTATACTTTATAATTATAAATATATATTTATTGTTATTGTATAAATATGTAATTGTTCATGTATTTAAAGTAAACCTTACATTATTATAATTTCGAATATATTATATTTCGACATTTGTATTACTTATCTATTGTGAGTAACGTTTAGTTTTATTATCAAAGACAATGAAATAATGGAAATAAAACGTCTTAAGTTTAGTCAATATTAAATTATATTTAATAAATTATTGTATAAATCTTTTTTAAATAAGTGACCAGCTTTAAAACGTCAATAATGCAATTTTGTTATAATTATAACTACATAAATTTAAGATTTAAAATTCACTTATAATGAAGTATGTATTCAACATATTGAAAATAAATAGAGAGAATAAAAATTTCAGATTGTGTTTGTAATATAAATCAAGTATATGTTTTCTTCAAATTAAGAATACGTATTCATAATTAAAAGCGATTAATGAATAACAAAATTCTTATATCAAAAACGACTTTAGTTGATGAGAAAATAAAAAATGGTATTTTAATATTGTGTTAGTATAAAAGTGTAATACAATAAATGTATTTTTTAATGTTGCATTATAATACGACCATAATTATGTTATTGCGTAAACCTGTCTCAATTATCTTTGTAACGAGTTATACGAAATAAATGTAAATATGTATGTATACATATCTTTACATTTATAGATGTATGTATGTATGAGTATATATGATCTGCTAATCATTTCTTTTTGAGCGCTATTTAAAATCTAATTTTATTAAATCTATATTTTACATATTTATTATCCCTTTTTTTCTTTTCACGTACATTCCACCATTGTCAAGTAAATAAAACCTGTTAACAAATTGCGATCCACTAGATTTAACTAAGCAGAAGAATCAATAATTTTGAGTTTCGACTCTGCCAATCTGTGAAATGTTTATTAATATTAGTCAATTACAAATAAGAACTATGTTTTTGACAGATCAGAATCCATCACTCATATATTGTCTATCTTATAGAAAACAAGGACACTATGAACATTAAATGAACACTAATGAACACTAAATTTGATAAGATAAATATGTTCGATATCAATAATTATTTAATTGTTGAGTCCAGAATAAATAATAATTTATTCTGGATTATTTATAATAATTTATTTTACATTCATTATTATACATATTATGTATTCTTTTAATGTTCTTTCCGCTTTTTGTTAGTATTTAATATTATTTTTTTACAATTGCTATAAAACTGTCTAAATTGCATTTAAAACTGTCTAAATTTAATAATTGCTGTACAAATCTTAAATTATATTCATTATATTAATTTTGATGATTATAATATGTTGTTTCTTAATAAATTTTAATACAATAGTTTCCCGTTTTTGTATATTATAACATTATGTAATTATTATCTGTTTCCTAATCCTATTATTTCCCGTTTTGATTTTTTTTGTTTACGATAAATAATTTGATCAATCGTATATCTTAATAATCTTCTTTAGAATTTCCCTTTTATCTCATGTAAAAAATAAATTATTGGATAAAAATTCGTCTATTTTTTTATTTAATGATAAAATATAATTATTTATTTCATCGTGATATTGATTGCATTTGTGTACATCAAAATAAAACAAATTTGTTTTAGTTAAGTTTCTTAAAAAGAAAGTATATAATGCTTTGTAGAAAGATAAAAAATATTTTTGATCATTGCCCTTACAATAACTGCATAAGAAAATAGGTTCATGTATGCCAAATATAATATGTAATCGTAATATGAAGATATATAGCTTTAATTTAACAAAGAAAAGTGGCTCAGTATAATAAATTATTATAAACATATTATGTATTAATATCAAGAAATATCAAAAGATTAAAATCAAAAGAGTAAAATTTACATAATTATTCGCCTTTAGGATTAATTTTCTTTTGGTTAATTACGTAAACAGTTCAATATACATTTATTGAACAGTTTTATTCAACTATCTTATTTTATTCAACTTATCAAAATAAAAACATTAATAAAGTAGAATTACATTTTTATTGTTTAAAAATTAATAACTAATCACTTGTAATTATTTTATTATTTGATTATTTTATTCATATAAAATTTATATCAAAATTTGAAACATTTTAAAATAAATAATATGTAATAATATAATCATACATAATATATGTCATAAATTGGATATAATTAAAATTTTTGTAATGAAAAGGAAGAAAACACATAATAAAAAATCTTACAAACCATATTAAACTTACGCTCATGCTTAAAGTTAGTTAAATCATTTGATATGTAATAATTATTGATATATAATAATTTATTGATTATTAAAGTAAAAAAAATATTTGCAACAAATTTTATTGTTTTATCAATTATTCATGTTGTATTAGCAAATATTTTTATTTTAACGTAGACGTAACGTATTGGAAAAAGTTCCCATTACACGTTTTCTTGTTTATAATATCAAAAATCCAAAATCTAATAAGTCTACTATTATTTTTTCAGATGTTATAACAAAATCCATATTACAATTAAGGAATAATTCAAATACACATTGGAATACAAAGTATGACACTGAGAAAATTGAACATATAACAAAATTTTATTTGTTTAAAATACATTTTCTATTCTTTTTTTATTTAATTATTTTTATTCTGATAATGTATTGCATTGTAAGGACTTTTTGTCTGTAAGTTCATATTTCTCTAATGCCGAATTATATCTTTATATTTTTATTATTATTGAATTATGTTTAATTTGTAATTATGTAGGATGAATCATAAAAAGAAAATGGAAATACAATAATAATAATACCAGAATTTTATTATATACAATACAATACAATTGTTATTTATTAAAATGTTTCCTAATATAACAACATTAGATATTGTTTCATTTATCGATTGTAAAGCTATTAATATTCCAACAGTGCTGCGCCAGTAGTGGTATATATCGTATCGTCAGTATTCAATACTCAAAACTGATATTGGCCCAATATCTTGCCGGTATTTCCTTTCTCCTTGGATTTTTAATAAAATTTCTAAATAATATAGTATCTTTTAATTATAGTTTAAAGTCGTCTTTATCTATATACTAATATATATCTATATATTATCTATATACTAATATAAATCTAATTTTTAATACAAAACAGTAATCAAAACATATTTAAACGCAATCGTAATTGATTATAAAATTATTGACGAATTGTCTTTTGTTAAGATAAGCATTTACGTTTTGTAGACACATCATTTTGTATTGCTTAGTGCGCAGTGCATGTCAATCGAGTTCGTCTCTATCATTCCAAGCTCTTTTGCCACCCATGTTTGCATGGCGTACCCTTGTACCTAATCTCTGCAATTGCAAACCGAGGTCGGGATTACACGATGTAAATTTATGAATAATCAATGGCTATCGAGTTTAGCTAGTCCGTTCGAACGCTGCTCTATCAAGATCAAAGCCACATACAGAATGCCACAAGCATCGCTATTCTGTGAGATTGTTTAAGGTGACTCTATCAATTAAGATATAAATAGTTTTAAAAAAAGGAAACAGACTGGCATAATAATCATTAACATATTATCATTTAACAAAATTATATATTTTGTAAAAAAGAGTTGATTAGAGTTTTAGAGGTAAAAATTGTGGATCTGGATTTTTAACAATATCGGTTAATTTTAAAATGTAATAAGTTTTATTAAAAAAAGCACATTTGCGAATTGATAAAAAAATTTATTAATTTTTAAGTCAATATTGCGGAACACAAATATATCGCAAAGTGCAAATTTAGTTTTAATTCTCTAATATCTAATCTTTTATTGATTCACACTTATTTCACGTTTGATATTCAATATCATTATCCGCAACATCCATTATCGACAGCAAATATCATGAATTAATAATAATTTTGAAATTAAATATTAAATATAGATTAAAATGTATACGGACAAATTTAGGTTTCCGCAGAATTTAACATAGCATTGTGTTCTGGACTTTTAAACCAAATTCTGTAATACATGCGTAATCGAACCGCCATTTTCGAAACAGTCCTCCAAAACATGAAATTTAATATTATTAATTTTACGTATATAAATCTGTTGACTTGGTACATCTGGTACATATGCTATATAAGAAAATTAAAAGATAAATTGACTGGCCGAATTTGAAAACCAAATTGATTTACGATCAGATGCTTATCGCATTAATACGCAAGAAGAGGATCGGCGAAAATCTGGTGCGGTTGCAATTCGCATTCTCGATTGGAAATAAAAAGGCGGACGTGTACACGTCCGTCGCAGCTCTCTCGCGTATCGACAAGCCAGATGCAGCGGCGACCGCAACAATATCGAACTCGTTATTTTCACTGGTGAAGATTAATTCGACCACGGCCGATCCGCACCCGCGGAATTGCGGAATTAATTCGAAGTTCGACGAGATAACGAGATTATTTAGAGTGAGAGGAAGGAGAGTATCGCGTTTTTTCCCAGTGAGTGATGAATTCGTAGATGGAAGAGATCGTGAATCATGCGTGAAGATTACGAACTTCCAACGAACTTCGATTCCGTCGATTCTTAACATATAGAATTCTCAATTCAAACAAATTATCAATGTAAATAATTTAAAAAAAAATGGTGTATTGTTATTAAATTGTTACCAAATAAATAAAATTTATGATTTTGACTTACAAAGGTTTATAGAATCAATCAGATTGATTCTAGATAAAAATTTAAAACAATTGTAATATGTAAAAAAATCATATCGATAATAATATTGGAAAGTCAATAACATTGTAAAATGTGACAGAAACATTTTTTATAAATTTGATATGATATCTGTAATCTCGCAAATTTTTTTGATCACTAGATAATAAATAGTCAATTTATGTTAACATCACGCTGTTCGCTAATGTTAAAACAATCCGTTAATTATTTCAAACAAATGGTGAACAAATGGTTTAATTAATTAATTTGCGCAAACCGACCACTCGCGCATTTCATTTTCATCAACGAACTTGGCGCGATCGTTAACGCACGCACACATGCGACCGCGCACAGATGCATTCGCACGTGCAAATTTAACGTGTCGACGTGCTCGCGTTACGTTAACGTTTCGCCTCCACATCTGAGACGACGTTAGCGCGCATGAATTCAGTCGGTGGTATCTGGATGCATTATCGCGTCATTGTTCGCGCTGAAACGCGCCAGGCCGTATATATACGCACCTACCGAAACGCTATCTTTTCATGCTCCGAAACTGTCTCGTCGTCGCGAAACAGAGAACCACAGTAAACCTCGGCTGGGAGAGACGGAAGAACGATAACGAATACGGCGGGCTTCCTCGTGGCGGCGAAGGAGACGTCAGAAAAGCGGAGTGAAAAAAGTTGCCCGACTTTATAATTACTGGCAATTACGTGCTGGAGTAAAAGCTGTGGCAAAAGATGTGTATAAAAGATCAGAGGAATAAAAGATTTGTATTACAAATATAATATAAACATAAACGAAGAATATAAGATTCACATAGACAAGACTAAAAAACAAGATCATAGAAAAAGGAAAAAGTCATGTAAACATAATATGCAAGTTAACAATAAATTTTTTAAATTTTTTCAAGATAATAAACGGTACAATCTATGAAATATAATTTTATAGTTATAATTAAAAATATTTTTGAAATAAATGTAATATACGCAGTTTGCCCACTGCTGATAATCGATGCAGAGCAATTCGCAGCAGACATTCGGCAGACTATTATCGGTTATCACAAGGTTTTCCCACGCAAAATGACGCACGAGAGGAAGTTGTGAGGCAGCAACGAATTTCTTCAGTCCGGGGCGAAGATAAGCATTTTCAAGCGCACAAACGAACATTCAATATGTTTAATTCTGCCAGCGGATGATAAAAATTAGATTGTCATCTACGGAAAGTTAACTGTATCCTCACTGCACATTTAGAATGAAATATACAATAGTCTAGCTCCAGGTTATATTTGCTTGAGAAGAAACCCGTTTAAAGTAAATGTTGAATAGTAGCTGAATGAGGACTAGACTGTATTTGTATGGAGCGAATTAACTATGACTGTAGTCCAACAGAATTAAATTCATTAACTACAGAGAGAGAAATGTGACAAAGCGACGAAATTAATAATCGTTTGTGTTAAATTTAGTAATAAAAAATTAAAACACTGGAAGTGTCATAAAACTAATTAAAATTAAATTGCAAAATTTGTAATTACATGTATATCCCATGTATTCTCGATTCTTTTGAAAAGCTAATTTTCTCTTTTGTGTTTCTATTTATAATAAATAAATTATTACAGTAAGTAAAACGTTAAAATCATAAACATAATCAAAATATCCAAAAACATATTAATTTTTATATACAAACTTTTATACACATTTTGAAAATTTATTTATTTTGATAAAAATTTTATCATAAAATTAGGCCATTGAGCGCATTACTCTATAACGCGTTAACGAGATTGTAGAAAGAAGAAGAAGTTAAAATAAACCATCTTGTTTGAAACTTTTGTCATCATTTTTTTTCACGCTTGAGATAAGAAGCTCCCAAGTTCATGGGAAAAATCTCTTGCTAGCCCTTGGCGTGCAAAGATAATCCAAACAACGCACATTAACTTCATTCTAAGAGGATTTATTCTTTCTAGGAATTTTCCGCTCATAAGTATATGAATACGGAAACTCTTGTTGTCCTACGCAAATAAGATTAATTCCAACAATAGATAATTAAATTTTAGATTTAAAATTAATTAATTTTACAGCAATTAAGAAAGAGTATTAATATAAAAAATATACAATAAGAGAGACATCAATTTAGGATAGAAGAAAGATGTCGATAAAAAAATTATTACAATAGGATTTTCAATAATATTAAATATTTTCTTTAATTATTTGTTATTATTTTATAAATGTATAAATAAAAAAGAAATGTTTAGAAATGTCACATATTATATATCTTTTCCTTCATCAACGTTTCATTATACGGGTTTCTTTATTGTCAATTCCCGCGATGTTGATTAACTTTAATCTCAGCGTACCATATCTTTCTATTCGTGTCATGATACAATCATTCAGAGAGAGAACGAATTCAGTTAACTTCAATTAGGGTTAACCAGCGTCAGAGGCATCGATTCCTGAAATAAAAGCCCATAATTCTAGTAGCGCGTCAATCATTTTGACATGTACTCGTTTGTTCAGCCTGAATTATACGAGTCAAAATTCCTGACATTTCAACAGCTATTCTTCAAGTAATGCAATAGATACACTTTTATATATTTTTATTTAATATTCGGAATGACCTAATCTTTATTCAATATATATTAAAAATATAAAAATTAGAATTTATACATTAATAATATATGTTAATATATAAATATTATATATAAATATTATAGTAAAAATGTTAATAAAGATAAATTCAGAGCAAATTTAAAGTTAATATTATAAAAAGGGATATTATCCTATTTTTTTATGTTATAAGTTTTGCCATAAATTTATTCATAATTTATTCACATTTACTCATCGTGAGTAAAACATCCGCGATTTCATTCATAGCTTCATCATCAAAAAAATCATTTCGAAATTTATATATATATATTTCTCAGACCATAAAAAAAGTCTACGTGAACTAAAATAATGATAGGCTGCAAAATTATGTCAATTCCGATTTTAGACTTTAGGCTTTAGACTTTACACGCATATACGATGTGACGGTGGGTGGTAACGGCTCGCAATGGAGGGAGAAACGGCCACTTGGCAGGGGAATAATAACGACAGCCAGACTGACACACACGCGGCGTGCAAAGAACCGTCGGAGACGAGAGACGCGAGGCTTTATAAATCGCGAGGATGCACATCGAAGCAGTGACACCTCGGCCGACGACAGTGAAAAACGCGCGGCCGCGATCGACCAGGAGTGGCGAACGCATTTTTCATACTTGAGTATCGTGAGTATTGTATAATCGGCGAGAGACGCGCGCGATTAAAGACGCGGCACAAAAGTTTTCCGCTGATGATCAACGATCGTTCATCTTGTATTTTTCTCGCGGAAGGATGGTGAAAGATTCTTTCCTTCTCCGAGGATGGGATTGAAAGCTCGACTCGAGGGGGCGATCGCGATTAATTTATTGCACTTCCTTTAAAGGTTCTTCTTCTCGTTTTATCGATTTCGATGTTTTGACAAAACCAAAGTAATCGAAATAACGAATCTCCCGAGGGTTTCACAAGTATCAACGGTATCGACACTTCAGCCGGAACCAACACTTCGCCCGCCATATTGCCGCTCTTTAACCGTGTGATCGATCGTTCACATCGGGTCTATTCAATCGGTTAACTTCTCCGGAAACAGATCGACCGGAACTCACCACCCCGAGGAAGATTGCGAGATTCTTCGGCGTGACTGGTCGACGCGCTTCCAGTTGCAGTAGCATCGATCGTTGCAAATTGGATTGCCGTTAAGACTGGGCGGTGGGGACCACCTTGAAGTCGACTAGATTCGTGTTCAGTGCCACTGGTATCAGTTCGAAATTTTCAGAGAGAGAGAAAGAGAGAGAGAGAGAGAGAGAGAGAGAGAGAGAGAGAGAGAGAGAGAGAGAGAGAGAGAGAGAGAGAGAGAGAGAGAGAGAGAGAGAGAGAGAGAGAGTTTGGAACATTGTGGCTTAATTTGCCACGGAAGAAGCCGTCTAGCACCTGGGATGTGCCGTAAACGAGAGTGACTGAGAGAAAGAAAGAAGAGTACACGAACTGCACATTACGTGTTCACGAATGAGACTTGTTAGCAGCGAGCTTGTAGGAAGAGACAGTTAACGGCATCTTGACAAACAGGTAAGTACGTCAGAATTCTCTGACATGATGATACGCGTGCTATTGAGCTTCGTAAACTAGGCCTACAATTGATTAGGGAAAAATATAAAATG
This sequence comes from Pogonomyrmex barbatus, assembly GCF_055798465.1. NCBI lineage: Eukaryota > Metazoa > Arthropoda > Insecta > Hymenoptera > Formicidae > Pogonomyrmex > Pogonomyrmex barbatus. The sequence continues at coordinate 22,579,347 of NW_028297098.1, forward strand.
TTCTCTCGAAATAATTATAACAACAAGGTTCTTATGTGCAAATCTTCTTTTTACTATCAAATGTATGATTTTTTTGTATACTTTATATCTTTCTATTATTTTCTTTAATTTAATATTGTGAACTTGATATACGATAACAATAACACATTTGGTCATCAGGGTTAAATTTTTACTTTGGAAAAATTTAATAATCTCTACGATCACGCAAAAGTCCCACATAATCGCATATAATTAAACGTGGCCGTATTGATAGTCGCTCAGGAATTTATAGGGAGCACTTTAATTACGTTATCGTAAATGGAGATCAATTGAAAATACTATGAGCATTATGCAAATTTAATGATTGTTAATTAACAGGTACTATGAAATTTCGGTATGTAGTCACGCATCATAGCCGCGCAGACATAATTATCAATATTTAATCGCGTTGGGACAGCCAGTTAAAAAATTATTTCAAAGAAACGTTTACACGATTTCCATTGCACAAGCGAGACCTCGACATGAATTAAAAATGAACTGATACTTGTTTTCTTCAGGGTTATCCGACGCACATGATAAAACATGATAAAAAGTGCTGTGAAAGGAACTAAAGGAATACCTAACCGCCAGTATTATAAATTATTTTTCTACTTAATCTTCTATTTAATATAGAATCATATTATTCGATATCACAGGATCTGAAAACATAATCATTTGTTTTAAATACATTTATTATATATTATTTATTATTTATGATATTTTGTATAGATAGTTAATTTTATAAAAATTTTACATGTTTTCTCGTATGGAGCATAATTTTTTCATTGCAAATTTATTGGACCATATGATTCGTTTGGAAAAATTGTACACAAAAATTGTAATAAACTTTTTTCTCTTGTTATTATATACTTTTACTATTATATATATATTTTTTTTACTATTTTCATGAACTTTTTCAATACATATGATATAAAAAAAAATGTGATTAATCCAATCCATACTATTCAATCTATACTATGTAGCAACCATAAATATTAAAAAAGATTAAATTAAAATGCAACCTAGCGTTAAAATTAAATGAAATTACATTAAATCACAATATATATTAAAATTATATAAAGTTATATAAAAATTACATTGTATATTCCATATTTTATATTTAATATTTAATAAAAAAGTTGTAATTTTGTAATTATAAGTAAATATCTGTGAAAAAAACCTATATTGGATAGATTAATGAATTTAAAAAAGAGAAGTTTTCAGTTGTATGCCAGGTGTAGCGGTTAGCTAATTTAATAGCCGGCAATTACTCGTTATCTTACTCGTGGTATAAACTAACTTCCGCCTCGATTGATCTCGCCGGCGTTTTATTTGCAATACGTAATTATCGTGAATTATCGCTAATCAACAACGGCAAGATAGAAAAGGATTCACGCCGGAGTATTGCTCTTTATCGTTTCAATCCGCGAAAAAATAATCTGTTTATTGAAATATTATCGGCACGTCGTAATTACGCCCGTCTCCAACTTTCTCGTCTTATTTTGTTTTTTCTCATGTCGTTTTCGCATGAGTGGAATTTTCTAATTACGAATGTATAATTATGATAGAGTGACGCATTGGCGAAGTACTGTTACACACTGTGATGTTTAGCGATGTCATGTCACATGCATGTGACTAGAAGTGACTGCTTATGCCTTTTTTTCAAGAAACGTCACAATTTTGCTTTCCACAAAATTACCTCTTTCTATCCTTTACAGAAATTACTTTGCGTAATAAATTCAAAAGAAAAATAATATTAAAAGAGATATGCTAAAAGCTAAATATATTTAACATTTTAATCAAGGTTTAATTATAATATCTATTATAGTATTAATGATAATATTAATTTTATATTCTGGAATGTTTAACGGTAAACTTCGCATTTCGTAAAAAAGAAAAAAATAGCTGATTAAGAACGAACAGATAATCTTTCTCATGTATAAATAGATCGTAGATCAGTAGATATCCCTGTTATTATAGGAACCAGGCCTAAGGCCGGAATTGAGAGACATTTATTTTTCACAAGTGAAAAAATATACACGACGATGAATACAGTAGTGATCTCATGGATGCTTGACACGCACGTTTCCATGCCAGTGATCGATGCTATTAAGTCACAACGACGTTCCTGACTATCATTGAGAGCATATGCCGTTATGTCAGCAATGTGGAGCCCTGCTGACAAGGTCGCGCGATTTAATCATAGACTTATGAAACGATTCCTTCGAGGTTGCGTCAACGGAATCATGTCAAAGTATCGTCTTGTGTAAATAATGTTACAGATCTTAATTGTCAATCATTTGCAATAGATGCATCGATGAAAAGGATCCCTGTTGATTTACCAAAGAATGTTAATGAAATCCATTTTGTTATAAAATAAAGTAAATATACATAATTGAAAGTAAATAATTAAAGTCCGAAAATTAAAATTACAAAATTAATTATTGCGATAATCAGAATAGACTCTATTAAAGAATTCATCGTGTTTCCGCAATGTCCGTAGTAATTTCTCTCGCGTATACATTATTACAGATGAAGCTTCCAGATACAATTACTTGAAGCGATACAGTTAATAAATAATTGTTACAATCTTAAACAATAAATTTATAGTTTTAATAGGAAGAACTACTTAAGAATATTCAATACTAAAAATTTACGCTATCAAATAAATTCAATATTTTTAGTTTCACATATACGATTCGTTAATTTAATCGTAAATAATATACCTTAAGCTATAATGCACCAGTTTATTTCCAAGTTCGCGCACGAAAATTAAAAAAAAAAAATTTTTTTTCCAAAAAATTTTTTCTAAAGATAAATTTCTAAATATATAAAAAAATGTTCTTTCTTTATACATTCTTTATTCTTCTCGAACATAGAGACACACGTGTTTAATGTCGTGAAAAAGACTTAAAAGAAACATCTCTCTTTTTTCATCTTTCTCGAAATCACGTCGGCTTGTGATAAATGCTGCTCGACCTCACCGCGTTACTATGTTGCCTTCGAGCGAGTCTCGAGAGATGGATTCGAGAGGTACGCACGCATTCATTGGAACACGCGAGCGAGCGCGCGCATGCAGATTAATGGTGAATCGCGTGGCTTATCGACAGCCCGGCGTGTCCGTTCGATCGGACGAAATTTTCTCAACGAGCCGATGGCGCGATGCGCTCTACGAAATCGACAATAAATCTCCAAGCGGAGGATACCACCAGCGGAATGTCCCTCTTTCTCTCTTTCTCTCTCTATATACTCTCTCTATCTATAGGACGAGCGACTATCAAGCTGTCGCGGATCGTGTGACAAAAAAACCTTCTCTCACCTCGCGCCTTGGTCCTATCCTCCTCCTTCTCCTCTTCCTCCTCTTCCGGGGATGTACGCTTATCGATCAGAGAGTGCACCGTATAGCTAGGTAACGCGGTTACGTCACGTATATAAATGCTAAATATCTGTGCTGTATTCGAGAAACATCGCCCTTTCTATTCAAAGACGTTACGTGCTCGCAAATCGCTTAGACGATGATAGTAAGAAAATTTTGTTTGTATTATTGATCGGACGATTAAAATGTCTCTTTGGCGTTTCAGTACTTTAACATTCATTGAATTATGTAAATAGTGTTAGTAACGTAAGGATCGCATAAAAAATGTTTCATTTTACGAATTTTTGTCTCAATAAATTTAAATCTCGAACAGAATGTGCGCATGTTTTTCAATAGTATTTGTATTGAATTCGTAATAGATGTATGAATTCTCTAACCTTTTTATATACTCCCAATTCGCACGACATTCAATATGTACATCTTTCAGGCAAAAAATTGTCAAAGAAATGTTATGAAATAAAACATTACATCAACATGATATTATAAAAATATCTAATTCGTGTTGCATCAAAAAAAAAAAAAAAAAAAAACAAGAAACATAAAACAGCACTTGAAAGAAAGCAAATTTTGACTGATTACAAAATGTGACATTTTTTTCTCTAATTTTGCTTTTATAGGTAAAATAAAATAAATTTATTTAACACACAAAATTTAATCACACAAAATATTGATTTTTATATTTTATATAAACACAGACAGCATATATGTTTATCATGTTTATGAAGAAATGAAGGAAAGAATAAAATTTAAATATAAAAGCATGATGAAAAAAGGTGTGACAATATTCGTGTAATAGAATTCACGTGCGCCAAGTGCAATTTGAAGTTAAAGCGCAAACGAAGCAAGACGCATGTCCACACATGTGCATACTGCTGAGCAATGATATTCGAAATTTTCAATTTCCTCGATTACATAAGCAGATCCTATTCATGTTATTTACTATAATATACTGTCGATACGTGAGTGTAAAACCTCCAAGAGATAGATATCACGCAAATGGAAAATCGTAAATCTAACGTACGCCTCAATAGTAAACTGTTACACTTTAACAGATAAGGAAAATTACTTTACTTTGTTATCATCGAAATATAATAGAAATACATATAAAGTCTCTTAAAGCAGTTTTTTTTTATATCGTAATACATTTTTGTTATATGTAAACTTTTGCGGTTTAATCGTAAATGTTAAGTGTAAAACATTTACATTTCATTTTTTTACTTCATTACGATTTAAACTATTATTCGCTTTCAAAATTTTACATCTTTTCATTTTCATACGCCTTTACGAAAAAAGTATTAATATAGACGATATCTAATATTCTTTTGTAATAACGAGAAACGTATCACATAACGCGCGATCAATAGTACATGTTACATGCGTTGCGCGTGTTATATGTTACGTACAACTAAACGCGAATTATCATTTACGAGAATTACGAGATAAATGTGTTGTATGCATAAACTGCATTTTCCCTCTTAGTCGAGACTGTATTTTCATCGATGCTATAAATCATACTCTTCCCTAAATTTACATTCGAGCTTTTGTACGAATATGGATTTTCGGTAAACATCCAGCAATTATAATGACGATCAACGGCGAATTGCTTTTTCGTTGTTATTATATAATTCAAACACATTTTATGTATAATTCGCACAAATTTTCAAGGTGCAAATGCATTTTCTGAAAATACATTGAAATTCATCAAGTCTCGTAATACAAAAGAGATATCATTTTGTCGTTTGCCATTTACGGGACGTTCTATGCTTCAGGCATCACAGATGGACAGTTCGTGTGCGAAATATGTTTGACCAAATGTATCTGCAAGTCACACAACGCTCATAAATCTTTCAACGTTACGGGAGACAATGTATAGTGCATATTCCTCTTAGGTGACATTAGTAACAAGCATACATTTTACAATTACACGTTTATTTAATAATGTTTTATATTACGTGCTATAATGTATTTTACGAGGAGATTTATTCCCGAGTGTTCTGGGATTTGCATGAATTATTACAAAAATTATATAGCGCACAATAGATGCTCATAACAAGAGATGCTCTGGAACGTAAATAAGAATAATGAAAAACATCGTGAAAAATTAAAAATAATTGTAGTATTTTTAATTAAACTTAAAATACTATATTTAATATTATGCAGAACGTCAACTTTATAAGAGCACATTATTTATTATATTATTTAAACATGTTATTTATTCACAAGTTTTCATAAAATTTGACAAAATTTTAAAGAAATAGTCCAGAGAATGTCCATTGAATGATACTAATCAAGCCATATAAGTCTCTTTTATTTTTATTCAAGTAATACCTATAATTTTTGATTGTGACCGTTGCGAAAGTTTAATGGCTCGTTAGAGCGGTCGAGTGCCGGAAATGGCCAACATCTGCGGAAATCGTTATTCCACAAGCACGAAATTTGAACTTCTTCAACCCGATAATTCCTGCACTATTCATTCAGAATTCTTTTTTCTCTTTTCCTTAAACTGCAAGTCTTGATACCATTGAATAAAATCTTGTTATATTTGCATAAAATTTTCTTCACAAAAATGAAAATCACGAAATATTAAAGCCATTTAGCTTTTATCATAAGATTTTGTCTGCTTGGCAAAACGCACATTTTTATTTTTTCATTGAATTAAATGACACAGGGATGTATACAACTTTTACATATTGTAAGTTTTATTGAGTTAAATTGTGCTTACGCGTAATTTTGTAATTTTCATTATCTCCGGCTCTTTATTGCCGAGGCGAAAATGATTCTTTGAGAGAACCGTACTTCGTCTCGAAGAAAGCATATTTCACGCCTTATCCGGCGAACACATCATGCGGAACGTGTGTGTGTGTGTGTGTGTGTGTGTATGTGTGTGTATGTTCAGGGTATACGCGAGACCTTCCTTACATACTTGCACGCGGTGATAAGAGCGCGCGGGTTGCTCGGCCGCGAGCCGTGATAAGGGAGGTGCCGAAGCCCGTAATGACTCGGCACCCATAATCTAATCTGTCTCGCCTTGTTTGTAAAACGCACGGTACAGCGTAGCATTCAATGAAATGCCAAGTCCAGGAATAGCTCAAGTGTTACGGGAATGCGTATCTTAACGTTACCGTATCCTTCTCGGAGAACAAATGTAGAAAACATCGCGCAAGTGCGCTCACTGTTCGCGCAAATGACAGCGGTTCATGCTCACGTATCGAATGTGTCAATTGCCTTGTCACGTGGAATTTTTATAAATGATTCGTAAGGTGTGCGGATGACGTTTATAATGAAGATACGTTATTTCGAATGCTATAAATACAATGCGATATGTCGAGAGGTAATTTCGATACAATCCCGATTCGTGCGTTTGAAGCAAATTTTCGCCAATTTTGCCAATTTCTCACAAATTCTCGTTAACGAATATCCAATTGACGAATCATCAATATTTAACAGCTCGTTAAAAATACATTTGTTTCATATCGTTAAACAAGTATGTCGAATATCTATAAAAAAGAATTCTATTTCATTTTAAAAACTCTTTAAAGTGGATCTCAATATATTTAAATAATAAAATATTTATTTTGAAATTTAGATTTAGAAGCAATTGAAGATAAAAAATATTTTCAGAATTATATTTCTTCGTGTATCAACACATCAATCGTAACACAATCATTTAACGTCTCAAAAATTGTGCATAATCGAGTAAATTGGAAATCTTCTCGGTATTCTTCGAAATATAACTTTGCGGTGAGAGCTTAATTATCCGAATTCGCCGAATTTACATTTATTTCCGAAAACGTTGGTCACATATGGTAGCCCACCGTGTACAAATTTCGATTTGTGACGGGGGTAAATCATGATCGGGATATGGCGCCTCGAAGCGAACGTGGTAGCAGGTTGGTTAATTATCCGCGATTACGCAACGCAGGAAATTCGCCTGGATACAGCGACGAATTTTGGGGTCGTTTGCCAAAGCCGTGCTCTGTAGCAGCACGAGCAAAATAATTATATAGCATGGGGAAGATAATCAGTTCGTTAAAAGAACGACTGTGTCCACCAACAAAAAATCTAACATCTGCATTGCAGTTCCTATTTACCTGATAGCGAGTAAATAATAATCAAAATAACGCTTAGAAACCTCTTAGAACCTTGTAAAAATTTATACGCAATATAAAAAAATGAAACGTACACATATATAATAAATAAAAATAAAATATGAGGTGTAAAACGAAATTGAGAGAGAGAGAGAGAGAGAGAGAGAGAGAGAGAGAGAGAGAGAGAGATCGGCCTCATAAATATACAACCATTTATATATGTATTCTACAAGTCAATAGTTCATATTTAATGTTGAACAATTGTTATAAATTAAATTACATCATAAAAGAATAATTATCATAAATAAATAATAATTAAAATACAAAAAGAGGTAATTAAATACGAGAGTTCGGTGTAAACCGTCCGTGCGGTTATTTTCGATATTTCATCGACATCGCGTTGCTATTGAATATCGCATGCTTCACTAAACAATTTCTCCTACACACAACCGAAGTATAATCGATCGCCGCGATTTGTATGAGGCTGAGAAAGTAGAGCTTTGGGAAGAAAATTAATTAAGAGATGCCGGCCGTAATATCCATTTAACGCATCTCATCGCGATTCGACACTACCAGGGATCAACACACGCAGTTGACTTTGATTGATACGCGCGCGTTTCAATCATGCGTGCAATTAGTCGTACACGCTCGCGCGCTTGTTCGCGCGCGCTCGCGCTCGCGCATAATACAAGAAGTAATTTTTCATTTGGCCCAATGAATATCATAGCAGCTTCCTGCTGACGGCGACGACGCTGCCTGCCTATCAAGACTGTAATAACTGCTGTAGTAGATAAGCCGGTCGTGTCTGCTGAGCGAATCATTGTCACGGGCAGCATGCGAAAACAATTTGAGTAAAAGTGAATGTCGCAATAAATAATCGCAATCTTGAATCAATTTTTCAAACGATCAATCGACTGATATTATTACACGGATTACAAAGTAACAATAATGTAATTAATTCAATTAGTATATGTGTACTGCCAATTATTCTATATGTTTATATATATACAATATTGTGTTGTGTTAATATAAATTATAAATTTTATCATTTTATTTTTGTGCATATATATATATATATATATATATATATATATATATATGCTATTGTTAAATCGTATCATTATAATTACATCATCAATAATATTTTATTAAAATAAATCTTTAATCTAAAGTTAATCTCTGCCGATTACTTCCTTTTTACTCTCCGTTTCATTTGAAAATATAGCTGTTACAATAAAATCTAGCTTTGGTGTGTTTAAGTGGATTATCGTAACACTGTGATAGAATTCAGATTTCTACTATTTCACGAGTGAAATAGGGCGGTTTAATAAGGCGCGTTATTGTTTCCGGAAAGATATCGCGACTGGCCGTTAACGCCAGACAGTGTTTGGTACGTGTCCAGGAAATGACAGCTTTAGTAGGAGCCGTGCCGCTGCACAATCACGTAGAGATCACGTGTATGCTAATTGCAGTTCCGCCGCGTTATCGATCCGGGCGACCGAGCCGAGATATCGGCTCTCGCACACCTTCGCGTGGATCGATCGTTTAGATATCTGACTGCCAATCCTGACGGGATAACGACGACGAGGCGCCACGCCGCTATTGCCTATGCACAACGTAAATCGATATTCGATATTAGCCTCATCACTTATCGAAGACGAGACGTGTCCGCCGAGACAATGACGACGACGACGATGACGACGATTCGTGGAATATTTCGCAGTCTTCTTTAGGTAAAGGAGGCCCGATCGAGATCCTTTCGGGTCGATTTAGCCGCGAAAGGCAGCCCTTTACGGCTGAGGCATCTTGACAAGTTACATCGGATGAAGATTAGATCGGATCGTGTTACGTGATACAGAACTGACACTTATCACAAACTCTGTTGGAAAAATAAGCTTTGAAGCTTAACTCGCGAAAACCAAGATTATATTTTGGAATCATACGTGAAATGAAATGTCTTAAACTCTGAAATTTATCCCTCGCTGCGTTATTCGTAAAACGTCAAAGTTTCGACGAGATTTTGAGTCGAGCGGAGTTTTTTCACTAATTTTTCACTTCTATTTAAAGAATATCAAACAATTGTAGATATTAAAAAAAAAAAAAGAAAAAACTATTGTAATTCTGTCGACCGCGTCCATCTGTAACTACCGCCTGAAGCCACTGTTTGTACATTACTATGCTACATAACTACTGTTCCCCTGTATTACTACTGTAACTGCCGTTTGTACCTTGCTGTTGCAACTACTATCCGGAACACAGATTAGCAAATCAAAGCCTCGCTTGTGTGTAATTGCGACTGAATAATTAATATTATTTTGATATTAATCCTTTGAGCTCTAAATGATACTTGCGCGTTTCCGACATATATTACGAGATAATTAATTATATAAATTGCAACTTACAATATTCATTTATAATTTGTGACAAATATCTGACATATAACGTTAGCTCATTAACTTGAATTTTATAATGAAGAATTAAATTCCCTTTCGTACGTTCCGTATTAACAAGCCACACTTAAAAGTCAAAAACTGTCACAAATGTTTCTTTCGATGAACTGGAAATAGCACTTTTAACATTTGCGTTATACTGAAAAAAATTGCGATGCTATTTGTCATTCCATACAGTCTAGTTTAGTTCCACTTGTGCAATTTGTTTTGACATACAGACGGAAACGAGCTGGAGATGATTCGCGCGCGCATGAATGACATATGAATCATTTTGTTTTGCGTGTGACAGAATGATGCACGTGGCGAGTTACAAGAGAGCGTTGTTCGGCTTTTCTGAGAAAAGTCAGCGAGATTAATTCAAAACTGTGCTGACTTTGCTGCCACTAGATTGACGTAGTTCAAGAACGGTAAGCGAAACGGCAGCGGTAAACAAGCGACCTAGTATGAACGGATTAAACAGCTTCTCGGAATAGCCGGAATGCGTAGAACGGTCGTGACCAATTGTGACACCGTTTTGCGATGTTATCAATTTTTTATACAGGATGTGAGTAACAGATGCATTTCCGTACGTGCAGATGTTTTTTTTTTTTTTTTGCGAAGAATTGTAACAGCTGCCTTTCACGAAGGATATTGAAAAGGAAATCACTTTAAAATTATAAATGTTTCGTTCTTTATGATCTAATAAAAACTTTTATTTTTTTATGAATAATTAAACTTGTTAAATTAATATGTAATTATTAACAATAATGAATTCAATGTAAATTTAAAATTTAGTTTATTAAAATTCATTTACGGTACTGCAGAGTTTAAACGATCAACTAACAATTGATTTATGTCGTGATGTGCTTAAAGCCTATCATATTCTTTAAAGATATTGATTTTTTGACGAAGACGGAATTCATGAAAACCTCGAAGTGATACCTCGCTGGCAAATTCTTATCACGTTAAAACCCGATCGAGATTCATCGCACGTATTACCTCGCGATCAAACGGTCGAAAAGTCCGAAAAGTTTAATAACCTTTTAATAGGTATACGTCGCGATAAATTAATTTGGCCATTAAACTTTACTATACTCAATCAAGCGCGTAAATCTGCATTATTAACTGTGGAAATGAAATTCTTCGATTCCGATTTTACTCACTCTTTTTATTTTGCTGTTGTTGGCGCTGATCATGTTTCGGGATTGATTTCATAATTATTAATTTCACATCGCAACAGATATTTAATGTAAGATTAAATGTGCACGTGATATCAATTTAAAAAAGTTTTAAAATGCAACCAATTCGGAAATGTAATACGCGTTCGATATAAATCCTTTAAATTGATATAATTTCGTCAAACTTGATTGTGTATGCGTACGTGTGAGCCAACACGTGCAAAACGTATCTGAATGTCACGTGCAACGTCGCGGTTATTCGTTGGCCACATATGCCACTGAAAATGTAAAATGCAATCGCGCACTGAAATCCCGTTTCGAAGTTTTGTATTACGAATGAATGAAACGTTTCAACAGCTATCACGTTTACACACGAAGTTAATATTAATAGTTTCTCACCACAGAGATGTGTGCAATTTGGAGCAAAGTTGGCAAAATGTTTTAATTACATCTGTATATTGCGATCGCAATGCAAAAAATGTTTATTTTAACAAAACAATAATAATAATTTAAATATTTTTCTCAATAGTTTTCCCTCATTTACAAAACTGTTTACAGGTATCGGTAAAAAAGTATAAAATAAAATGCTAAAAACTATTTTACCATACATCTCAAGTCTAAGATACAATCGATGATTAAATAATGAGATTAAAGTAAAATTGCTTATTTTTCTGAAACATAAAATTATAATATAATTTTCTTTCAATTTCTAGATATAATCTCCTTGCATCCAATTCTCAAGTTTTTCAAAAACTGAAATTTATTATTACGAAGGTTGATATGATAAGTCTCTGTTCGTTTTGTATAGAATCATGGAAGAGAAAAGAATTTTACAGATATTTTCGAGTTAAAACCTATTAAAATTTGAACATAATTCGTGGCCAACGTAAAAAATGTACTCCTCTTCTAGATGCAAAATACTATTGCTATTCTCTATACGCGTGGTTTGTTCCAGCGGTCGACAAATGCATCGCAATGCAGTGTAATATGTTATGTGTGTTGCGTATATTCGCTGTAACACGAGTAAAGGGAGTGAGGGGTTGTTGCCCTCCAGAATGGTACCATTAATAATGGCAGAGAGCAGAAGGGCACGGTGATATCAGGATGGGACACAAGGGAGAGAGATGGCCAAATGTACTGTCAATAGGCGAGAGGAGAGAGATGGCTAAATAAGGGTAAAAGAGGGAGAAGCAAGACAGAACAAGCATGGTATATCTGATATTACATTGTATAGTATTAATGTGTTACTTCGCGTACAGTATCCTTCGCTCTCCCCTAATTCCGCCCAGTCACTCGGTCTGCGTGTCCGTAACGATATACTATCTGACAAACGTTTGTCTTTCTCTCATCGGGGACGCTCGGACTGTAATGACGTCGTGTATGAAATTATTAACAACGTGATATGAACAACGGGGAAAGGATGTAGAATTATATTAGTGCTGCTAGACCGTTCAACATTTAGGATAGAAACATCACAAAGGAATATCTATCTGTGCAAAATGAAATTCAACATGGATGAAGTCTGACTTCTTACTATCCATTTTAGAATTCTTACAACATAGCTTCCTAAAAAGAACTTGAATATGTTTCTCTCTCGAATATTACATATATATTTAATTGTTCAATTTTTAATAATAATATTTACCATAATTCTAAAAGGGTTGATCTTTTTTTAGCGTTAATGTAGAGACGTTATAAATATTTTTAACATATCTCACTTTAAATTAAAATCTCATTATAAAATATATTTAAATATATCATTTCATTTCTCATTGCATAAACAAGTTCAACTTGTGCGTTATACATTTACTGTTACTTTTGGCAAATTGACCGAATAAACTTCAATTCGATTACGCTAAATCAACATACGATCTTCCGTAAATAACGTGCGCGCAATTACACCACTTTTAGCTTTTTTATTTCAATTAAACGTTCATGAAGCCGGCTCCGGTTGGCTACCCATGAAAGTGTTATTTGAGCCTGGCACGTAGAGCCGACCAACCGACCGACCGACCAACCACGGTATTTGCATAAAATCAATTGGCGAACGTTCCTCATGGTATTTGAAATTAAAGGCATAGTATGGGCCTCGTCCGACTTTAACTTCTCTGTCATGTTATTTTTTTTCGCATCACACTTTTTCCGCCCTTTTTGTAATTTTTAATCGTAATCTAATAATTGAAAATCATTATTAATTGAAAATGAATATATTTGCAATTACAATCAAAATAAGATAAATTTTGATTCACTCCCTGTAATTTGTCTATTTCAAAACTATTATAAAAACTCAAACATAATATTTATATGTTTCCTGATAATTAAATCTAGTAACTGTAGTATCTGCATAATGAAATCTTTTTTCAATTAAACTTTTTATTAATAATTTATAAAAAATTATAAAGTTGAAAAATTTACTTTTGTTAGACTACTTTTTCCTTTTTTTATTATATCCTGTCATCGTCCATCTTTACTATTCAGATATTCTTTTACTATTCACTTATTATATATCTATTTGCAAACCAATCGAAACACGAGTTTTCGGTCTGTGAATTTTCTATTCCATCTTTACCTTTAGATTATTATATCTTGAAATACAAACACAATCGACTTTCCATTCGTCTTGATAAGTAAGAAATAAAACTAAATAGAGTGGATAGAACTATATTCTAATTGAAGATGAATTTTTAGTTCATTGTTAATATTAATAATAGTTCATTGTTAATATTTGCGATTAATTATTAATTATACATAAACGTGATGTTCTTATTGTGCCTTTAAAAAAGCATGAATTAAATCAATAATTATATTTATTAATAATATAATATATAATTATAATTATATTTATTATGTAATATAATTATATTTATTAATGCTATTTTCCTGATAATAATTGTGATTATCTAATTAATCATTTATGTATATTATGCGGATAAATATTATATTTCAATTAAACTTTTTATTTATTTAGATATTCGAAATTTTATTTTGGATCTCAGTTGCACATCACAGCTCTATTTAAAATATCAAAAAGCGAAATCATTCTGTTCAGAAACGTTTCGGAATAGATTTCTAATAGATGCTCAGATATTATGATCTCAATCGTTCTGTTTTTTTTGTCCCATCGATGACGTACTTTTCTAACCTCATACATATTTCGGCATTAATAGTACCATTTTTCTCGAGTTCTCATCCAATTCACCCCTTTTGTTTTCCCTTCTTGCGACCACTTTTTCCTCTTCCATTATTCAGTTATCTTGTACCTAACCGTTCTCCGTAACTTTATTTTTATTCTTTTATTCTCATACATATTTTGACTGTAATAGAGTTCTATTCTTCTCATCTCCGCATTTTTCCTTTCTCTTTATCTTTTCTTGCAGCTGCCCTTTGCTCTCCTCGTTCGTTCTTTTTTCTCTCACCATTTTTTCTCAACTTTTCTATGAATTCTCCCTCTCACTACTGACTCTTCCGTTTTCTCCTGATGCCATCCTCATTATAATTTGCGATTTTGATTATTTTTTTTTTTTACCGCCTCCACACAATGTCACTGGCCTTTCTATCGGATTGAAATATTCGAACAAGATTGTAATCTGTCGATCTTTCCGGCTTTATTTGCAATTCCGATGGAAAAGTAATTACCTGTTCTTCGTTTTAACCTTCTTTACCCGATGCAATTCCGTTCGCTTTGTTAACGATGTTAGCTCGACATGTTGTATTCCGTGACATTGTAATCATAAAAAACGATTCACGCTGTGGTACATTAATTTTTCCATCCACCAAAATTGACTACCTGGTACTTCAACTTGCCAGCACAATGGCGCAACGACATTGTAATTATTTATCTTCCGATACGTGAACTCCGTCGTAACAATTATCGTCGTCTTACGGAGCGGGTTGATTTTACCGTAGGGCAAACAGCGCTGTTTACTCACCCTTTGACACGCCGACTGTGCGTTTAATGAGGTTAATTTGGCAACTTTTTCGATTAATTAATCCAAACGATTAACTGCGCTTTCGCGGGCGCACGAGTTTGCGTTGCAGCACGTGGTAAATTGCACTTTGCCAGGCACGGATGAATCGACACGCGCGAATGCCGACGAGACACTCCGAGAATGAATGAGAACCCGCGATAATTTTTCTTTATACATAAACGCGAGACAAGATACGCAAGAGTGTGCGAGTAATATTTTTCTCAGATGAAGTGTCAAGCGACCGTTTCACCTTTCCTCCGCCCTGTAAAACTACTTCCTTCGATTTCGCGTCGCGTATATCGCGACATATTGACAGGAATTTTTACAGCTTCCAGAATTGTTTATCGTATATGTGAAGTTCTAAACTTTGTAGAATTGGAAACCTAAAAGAATAGCCGTTGGGAAAGATGATAACTCCGAAAAGATATTTTTCAGTCGAGAATTCAAGACGTTATGTTTCATGTTTATGCATCACAATTTTTTTTTCACTCAACTTTATATTTTATTTACGAACTATCTCATTTGATTCTATAAACTGTTTATCTTGCGATTATTATTTCATTTCTATTTAAAGTTTTGTAATTTTTCACGCTGGTTTCACGCAATTTTTGCTATTTTTCACGCTATTGGTTTTACATCGAATATCTGATTAAGCTGTTTCCGGGTTTTTAACAAATTGTTTGCATGAAATGCAAAATACGAAAGGAAAACGGAAATTAAAACGCGTGTTCTTTTCACGCGATTTGCCGATTCTCGCTTCTCGCTATTCGTCTTCTTCTCCGCGGAAACGCAACTAATGCGTACGACATTATGTCGATACGTCACATTTGAATTATGAAGATAATCGGCCTCGCGAATCGACAATACTGGCGCTGTGCAGCGCGTCATATCATGTAATTTGTCGTGCCGTAAATTATAATATATCGTTGAAAAGAACGTTACTTCATATTAGCTATTCGCGTAATGCACTTACGTAATAAACTTAATTTCACGCTTCTCTCAAGAAACGAAATTAAGTTGCCAACTGCTGTCGCTCTTAAAACAAGCTTCGCGATAAAACTCTTTGATAAACACGTTTGCAATAATAAACATGCAATGCCACTTTGTAAATATATACATATACACTTGAAATATTTCGTAAGGCAAAAACAAAAGATTTAAATTTATTCTTTTAAATTGCATTTCTCTCAAAATAATGTTTCTTTGAAAACTTTTCGCTTCTAGCGAGATAATGATTATTGTTCCAATTGTAAAATGGACATTTTTCGAATGTGTATCGATTTAAAAAATTAAATCAATGCTTATTGCTACGTTCCCGCGTTACATTAACGAATTGAATTACTCACAGTCAGTGGCTGGCAATTGTGCGCCGGCATTTGCTTTACGATGGGAAAGATGTACGCGCAAAATTGTCCCAGCGTGACTACAAATTGCACATTGCAACGCATGCGGTTAGCCGTTCGATACCTCGTAGGTGCCATAAATCAGTCTACCTGACACAGGAAGGACAACAAAGCCGTCTATTCGAGAACAATATACCCAGCGGCCCTACGGACGTGCCTTATGACTGAGATATCCGATAATTCACATCTCATTATACAAAATGTTTATTAATTGGAGGTAAATGCAAAACAATAATTTCTTGTTATTGCGATAAATTTTTGTTTGGAAATCGCATCACCTTCTCTAAACGTTTGCCACAACTATGAACTATCGCTTTTATATCATAATAAAGTTATTTTCTAATTTGAGATTCTAATTCTTGAAATGTAATTAACACAAGATATTCAAAAATTGTAAGGAAATCTTTCTCAAAATTTCAAAAGAACTCTTTCTCGAACGAGAATTTCATTGGCAGACTCATTAGAGGAGTTATTTGATATTGAAGATTACAGAGTTTTGGCGTACGGCGTTTCGAAAGCGTAAACTTTGCTTTTGAGCAGTTTGAAGTGGATGTTATTCAAACAGAAGACTTCATTAGTGAAGTATTCATAGCTGCAAATTAAAAATTCACCATAAGCAAAGAACACTGTATAAATCTTAGCTAAGTAATACGGATCATAGTTTACAAAAGTTTATTTTGCAAACGCAATAACCCCTACTTATGCAGAATATGCAAAATTATCTCTCTAATTTTAAAGATCCGATTATTCAAATTATTAAATTTTAAGATTAAGATAAAACATTTTATATTAAAATCTAATATATATAAATAAGGATTTTATAAAGTTAAAACAAAATTTTTTCTTTATTTGATTTTATTTAGATTTGAAATTGATGCTAATTTTAATCTGAGATTGTTGATAATTTTTGCAATATGGAGCTTGAATGTCAAAAAATTTGATATTAGTTTTGATGATAATTTGTTTGTAGGACAAAAATTATTTTTTTTTTTTTGAGAAAAAGGGAGAGAGAGAGAGAGAGAGAGAGAGAGAGAGAGAGAGAGATAAATAGGTTTAAAATATAAATAAAGAAACCAAATTTTCTTATGTGATGAAATGATAATTTTACAACTTGATATCCGTCGTTGTAAATTATCGATTATTTCTCAAGACTTTCCTTAATAATTAATAATAATGATAAAAGGATAAGTATTTATCACTTTCAAATGAATAAGCGTGCGCTCCCTCGAGATATTCGCTATATCCTCAGCGGGAATTCCAGATGATCCGTGTCTCGTAATAGTATTGCTAATTATATGCGGAAGGAAGTTTTGTTACAATTTCAACGTTCACGATATAGTATGTCGTTTGTAGTATCCTGCTTTATCAAACTTCCTTTTGTACTATCCTCTATCGTCGCAATTGCGTCACATTGTAAATTTAACAGAAACATAAGACAATAAGCAAAATTAACAATTTATGTTGTATTTCACAGGCAATATCAGTTACGATGGACGTGATTAATTACATTGCTTATGAAGTTTATTTCATCATTAAGAGAATAATTATAGTAAACAATTATAAAGCCTTATTAAATAATTGTTAATTATAAATGCAAAACGTGAAAAAAATAAACAATATTCCTTTTAAAACTGTAAAAAAATTAAATATTTACATACAAATATATAAATATCTATTCTTCTTATAATTCTTATGAAATTTACGTTGCCATTAAATATTACACTTCATATAAAATATAAATAAGATTTTATTGCGCTAATTCTTTATTTTTCTCTGCTTTCATTCTTTCTGAAATTTAACTAAATTTCTCGTTACTTGGCAACGTTATCCTTCATTTTCCCTAAATTAAAAGTGCACACAAAAGAAAATATCACGTCACTCGCTTGCATTATAAATTTGTATTACATACTTTTTCTCGCTTCACACCTTCTTTCTCTCTCTTTCTCTGAAAGAGAAGATAAACCATGTGTTGCTGCAATTCTCATAGTAGTTGTAAAATTTTGTTTACAACACCGTAATAAATGTAGCTTGCAAACGGCAATGCGACTGTAAAAATTAAGCCATAGTTGAACACAGTGTACCAAACGGATGTATTCATGAGTCTCCGTGCAACCCATTACTTTGTCACGTGCGAATGAATATAAAAATTTACATAATTTGCTAAAAACGCATAGCAGTCTCTCGCTGGAAATACCCAAGACAGACATAGAAATTTCAGCACATTATCAATTTTTGTTTGTCTATGCAGGTTCGAAGAAATACGCCTTCACTTAATGGAAAGATTTATATCTCGTTACTTACAGGAAATTACTTTCCGTAAAAGTAAAAGGATATGATTAAGTATAAATTAAAGTGAAAAGAAAGTTATATTTCTCATTACAAAAAATTTTGTCAGCAAAATCGATCCCAATTTAGTTTCCGAGAATTTATTACTAAGAGAACCTCTAAAGCACCTGTGTGTCTTACCTATTAATACTCATAAAGTGAATGTTGACGTTGCATGAACGCGCGCCCGCTAAATGTAATTACGAAGTCGGAGCGACTAAGCGATTTTCGTAGATGAGTTTTTCCTTCTTAAACGCCATTAGGAAAAGTCTCGTTACGGTAAAAACGCGCAATTCGCGTGCAAAGCGGTGCTAAACGCGCGTGACCTGGCAAAATGACACGCAATAACGATAACTATCGTGGATCGCTCGCGACATTGTTAGCACGATATATTTGGTGACCCGCTATTCCAATGCTATCCCATTTCTGCTGTCACGAAGTCGAATAACAGAAACGATTCATGCTAGACGATGCCAGTTGTCGATATACAGTTTCGACAATTTCCCAGGAGAATCCAGTTACATCAAGTTTTACTTGCTACCTCGTCTCAATACAATGCCTAGCAACGCATCAAAATGATCTTGTTTGCAACATCCAAATTCCTTATCAAGTTAAATGAAGGAACAGTTTAGTCGAAAGAAATAAAATGTCGACAAGATGTGACAACGAGATGGGTGATAACGATAATGATAATAAAATTTGAATGAGAATTTCTTTAAATTATTTCTTAAGATTACATGTGTAATATAATTTAAATATTTATTTTTAAATTAGTGTTATGTATTTATTGATCTTATATTAAATTACGTACATTTTATTTAAAAATATGAAAAAATATGTGTTGCGGAAAAGCAAGTAAAATGTTATTTTCTCGGGAAAGCTACATTTTATTTACGTAATGACCGTGGATTAAGATGTTTTTCGTTTAGAACTCACTACATGGATAACGAGCTAATTTGAAGTTCCGCACGGCCCTCCTTACAGACTTATCTAAGTTTTCCGCGCTCTTAATTAACACATTTAACCGGATTGTAACTCCGTTATTAATGCGTGCGAACTATATAGAGAAAGCAAGTATTCCATGAGATTATATTTAGTAAATTATTCCAGCGGCTTATAGACTTATAGAAGCAGTTCGGGCTAATTCTTCGTCATCGAATAAAAAATCTATTAAATAAATAATGTTTAATGTTGAAATGTATTTTATATATACAGTATGATAATTAAGTTTACAATTTGTTAATCTCTAAAAATATAGATGATTTGTCTTTTTTCCTTAATATTTTCAAAGATTGTATCTGATTCTCTTTCTGGATAAAAATTGATGTTAATTGATGTTATGTCACTTCTTCAAAAGTCAAATATATTTATAACGTTCTTACGCAATATTCTCGATTCTTGTTGACCTATAAAATTCGAGCTCTTGACATTTACGAATGGTTCATGGAACAGTCCTGCGTGTCGAGACGTACACAATGTGTGGTCATTAATTCCAACGAATCAAGGATAATTTACTGATGGCAGCAATACATGCCTGTGATTTAAGCACGAATCTTTAACAAGCACGTACATATATCACAATTATTAACGGTATACGACGAGTACGCACGTGCTGATAAACATTTAAATGATCTTGATTGCAGTGGTATTAATGTTCGACTTGACCATGAACTTCCTTGGACATCATCATTTTGATCGTGCAATTCCCTCTAATTGCTCGCGAACGATTAACCTATGTGTTACGGCCGAGCAAATCCCAACTAGATGAAGCAAAAAATGAATTGGCTTAATATCATAGATTTCTACATCTTAAAATACTAAAAAAATTAAATCGCATTTTAAAAATCGTTAAGTAAATTTTGTCGTAAATGAAAATACCATGATATTTTTCTATAATAATAAATATCTGCAATTACCTTTTTAAACTGCGATTTTTTAAATTTAATCACTTCAAATAAATGATTTCTAACAAATTATAAAGACATGTTTTAATTACAATGCTAATTTAAATAAATTAAATATTTACTCGGAGGTATATTTAATTTTTTCTTACTTTGTGTAATAATTTAATATTTTAAAGATTAATCTAGACCGCGCCGTTTGTTTTGGGAGAATAAAGATTTCCAAATCGAGGAAATTCAGGAATAAGAATGACGGCTATTCGTACGGCAACCATATCTCATCGCGCATACATCTCCGCTGTGGCTTTAAGTTTTCGCTCTTCTGCTGCAGAATTTGAAATCATCGGAAGGATCGTGACGTGTTGGTAGCTCAAGCGTTCTGAAGCAGCGGAATCCGTGTAATCTAATGGGAATGTAGCCGCATTATACGTTATGCGGGCGAATGAATTCTTTCGGCGAGCCGGCAAGGTGATTCGCGAATCCGATTTCAATACTATCTTACATCGCTTCGTAAAAATCTTCGAGCTTTTCGCGAAATAGTAACGTACTTTTGCAAATACGAATAGAACAATGTCGACGAGAATCTTAACGAAACATACTTTCTGAATGTGCATTGGAATTTCAAAACTCTTCGAAATTTATTATTATGCTTTTTAAATATGGTAAAACAACTTCAAAAAATTAATAAAATAAAAAGTAAATAATTTATATTCAAAAAAATTATTTAATTTGATTAAAATATTTAGCAAATGTAACAACTATTCTTTTAAATATAACGGCTCTTCTTTTTCCGTAGTATCAATTAATTCAATTTTCCAGAATATCGAAAAAAATCAACAAAAAAAAATAATAATTAAACAAAATTATTATTATCCTAATACTAGTAAAAAGTCGAGAAATATCAAGGATCGCATATCTTACATAATAAAATTAATTAATTGAAGCTGTATGAGTAATATTTGCATGTATATGCAAACTATCTTACCATTTATATTGAAACATCAATATCGTATATTAACAATAACAATTTCTGACTAGTTTCAATCAATTACAACAAGAGCACTTTTTATAAATTTATTTAATATACAATATTTATATTTGACAGTTATCAAATAAAAATAAATTTTATTTTCACAATATATTTTATTCTCTTTTATTTATTTTCTCTGTATTCTTATTAAGCTCATATTTTATTTCATTTATCGCAACATCAAAAACTTCAATAGTATTTTTCATTTACATTTAACAATTAACTTTGTCCATTTTCTACGGCTTCCAATAATTACAATTATGTTTCAGCAAGTGCGAACAGTAAATAATTTTACCGTTACAGGTATATTTATGTATAATGTATCAGCGAAGTTCTTTAGCGGAACGATATTATTTCTTCTTGGCTCTGATAACTCGTCTATTTTATTTTCAGTTATTTTCATTAATAATATACATAGCAATACAAATTACCTGTATGTATACGATTGATCGAGGCACTTAACTGCGCGTTCTAATTCGCAGCACCGGTTTACGATAGCGAAGAGCATCCAACCTTATCGCATATTGAAGAAAGTAATTAGCGATTAAAGCAATTAGCCATTGATAACGAATATAGAGCGGCGCACCTTACTTCGTCATGAGAAAAAGTGGAGTCCTCTGAAAACAAACGATACTTTCTATCCAACGGGGAATTTTTAAAGAGCATGATAAAGATTACATTGTGAAAAACCTATTGCACTTGCCATTAGCATGCAGTTTTCTTTAATCTTACCGCACGATTAATTGAACTTTTGCATACGATTTGTATAAATTTCTTTATACAAGTTATAGAAAATCAATTCAGATAATTAAAAATATAACACGATATAAAATTAATATTTGAGAATTTTTAAATTAAAATTTGCATATAAGAGAAAAAAGAAAATTGAACAGAATCATTATTTTTAAAGTCAGTTTTTTTGTTAATAAAATTTGATGTTTATTATATATCAAAATCTTTTGTCATTTTGTAAATCCAATACACCCAATACACCCAATGTTTTACCTTCAGTTTTGAAGAATTCGTTAGATAAAAATTCGTTAGATAAAATTTATTAAATAAAAATAAAAACATATGGTTATAAAATAAATATTTAAGAAAATGTATTTAAAAAATTAAAAGCATGTAATCATAAAATAAATATTTAAATGTTTGTGTATTTTGTAAATCTACATTAAAACAGTTGGAGATAGAGAATAAAATTTTGAAGTGAAGAAGAAAAAGCGTGAAGTGATCAAATAGAATTAAATTTAGAATTAAATACAAACGAAGGATATTGTAATGCAACTTTGAAATTTATTAATATATGAATGCATCTTCCTCTAAAGAAGAGATTCGAGACGAGAAAATCATGATCATGATTGGATCATGATTGGAGCGCGTAGAAGTCGCAAGTCATTGTCGATTTCATCGTAAGAGACATCACATGTCGCACTTCAAGAGAAGACATCCACCGGCAGCATCGGCGGCGACGGCAATTAATGCCTAGGGGGGGGGGTGTTATCCGGTTAGTTCGAAATAGGCTCTACGTACCATTTATATACGGGGTACTCTAATTATTTTGCTCGCTCGCTCGCGACTAACGTGATAACGCCGCTCGACACTCGACTCGAAGAGATAACACAGCTGCCTGCCAGCTCCCGATACTAATGTTGTGTTAATTTATAATCTCGCCGTAAATTTCTGCCCGTGGCCATGGCTGCAAGGCTCGCATCAGCCACGAGTAACCTTTGCCCCACATTCGCCTTACCACTCGAATCGTATCGTAAAATACGGATTTAACTTCGGAATTATCTTTCCAGGGTCCGGAGATTCTTATACGATTTTCCTATGTTTTTAAATCGGATTCAAACCGATTCTGTTTTAATATTTATGAAAAAAATATATCAAGTTTTTAATTATTCTATCATGAAAGAGCTCTCGTTCACGGAGTATGCTGCTTAATTACAAATGTAAGTTTTATATATATATATATATATATATATATATATATATATATCCAATTTTACTATCTACTATGGCGGAAAGAGAGAAAATATTATGAAAAAAAGTAATTAGCAAGAATATGAAGAATTTTAATGAGTGGTGTCATGAATCGATTTGCCCGAGGGAATCACAATGTGCAAATCCGTCGTAATATATAATGCTTAAGAGGATAATAGACCTAATGACAGAAGCATTATTGACGTTTAATATAACTTCCTGCGGGATAAGAATAGAATCTCATCAGGCGTATCCAGATTGCTCTCCCTCTCTTCTCTCTCTCTCTCTCTCTCTCTCTCTCTCTCTCTCTCTCTCTCTCTCTCTCTCTCTCGGCGCATCCCTTCTATTTTCCATGCAATTTACTGATAGTTTAACTAGATTAGTTTAACTAGAATTAAGGTGTCGTCTGCAGAATAGCCGTTTGAAAACAAAAATAGTGAAGCTCCAATAGATACTCAGTTATGTCAACGTTTAAGCAAACCATCGTGATTTTAAATTATTTTATTGTATTGTATCCCGCAAGGACAATCTTTTCCCGCGAGATTTGTGAGAGAAGTAATGGCAAATATTAAAATCAAGAGAAGCACCGAGGCAATTTCTCACAAAATACACTCGTTCCGTTTTCAATCATCAACTTTTATATGAGGTCAAGTCGCTTTATTACAAGCACTGTGTATACTGTAAAAAGATCTACTATATGTTTTTACACAATTTTCACATTTTAACATTTCAATATTTTAATAACTGGAGAATCTATATTAATATCTGAAACATTAATATTAAAATAACTCATGTTTTTCGTATCTTTTCTTGATTCTCCCTCTCGATGATACAAAGAGGGATTTGAATTAAGATTAATCCGGCAGAGTGCGGATTGGATAACATTTTGGGACGTGAAGAAAATGTAATTGATGATGGAACGCGATTCTTTATTTGTCTGGAGATTTTCACAATTACATTATCAGACAAATGAGATCATTATTCTTCTTGGCGCTCTCGTTAGTATAGTCCAATACAAATCACTCGGCATTAATAAGTGATCGCATTTAGCGGTGTGATGAGCCCGCTGATCAGCGGCAATGCGGGCGTTCACGTTAATTAGGTGATACTTTTTGCTTGATTGTCGTTTTAATTAGCCTTAATTAGCGAGCGCTAGCCGATCAATGATGATACATAATGTAATCTGTACGAGTTCAATTGTCCGATAAATCGTTAAAAATTTAATCGTGTAATTTTTTTTGTAACGGAAAAAATTTAGATATGTATCATTGTCTAGTTGAACATAAAGTATATCACGAAATGATTATATATTTTATCTTTTTCCTCCTTAAAAAGATATTTTAAATAATTTCTTAGTAAAAAAGGATTGACACGATCGATTTTCATCGACGGTACGGAGCAGGTACATTTAGATCAGGAAATAATTTGCAATTGGTGTTTCCAGGCTGTTACATGCGAAGGAAATGGATTAGCGCCGGAATGAGAGAGTCTGGTAATTACGAAAGTATATCCGTATTTCAATCGAGTTATTCGTGAGTTGCCAACGTCATCCAATTATGACATTGCGTTGTAATAACAATTAAAGTTGCATGCGAACTATGGTTATTGGCTGTTTTGTGGATAATCGCCTCGTTACGCGACGAAATTACATGGCAAAGGTGGTCTTCTGAATTGTTAGAACTTATAGAGAACAAAGAATTATCAAAATTACAATCAAAATTAGTCAAAATTACAATCAAAATTAGTTAAAAAGCTGTTACCTAAAATAAAACTCTAATAAATCTGTAAAAACTGTAATAAAAGTCTGTGAAATTAAGTATTTAAAAAATATTCGATCTTCTTAAGTGGGTACTGTCAGAGTGTTTAAGCGAGGAAGCAAAAGAATGTAAGCGAATGAGAGAGAGAGAGAGAGAGAGAGAGAGAGAGAGAGAGAGAGAGAGAGAGAGAGAGAGAGAAAGAGAGTGAGCTCTCAGCAATCTACAATAAACCGTGGATTAAATTTTCTTCAGGAAGGAAAAAAATGCAAATTGCTTTCGGAATATTTGTTACCGTCGCTATACATCTTTTCGAACAACTCGCTATTTGTGCTATTTTCACGAGCGCAGATCGAAACTAGACAATTCCATCGTATTATAATTCCAGCAATGCTACTTTCTGATGCTCCATATTTTCCCAAGATTTTTATTTCCCCCCCCCCTTTTTTTTACTCCTATGCAATATTTGCCGACTTCGTAGTTCAATTATACAAACAACACGTGAGTTTATACTGGGGTTTATACTTATACATCAACGTGATGAAAACGGTGAGAGAGGAGAAAACTCTTCGTTTTGCGATGCGCGCATCGATGTTATTTATGCACTTATAAGCGTGAATCGTCCGTAGAAATAAATCATCGCGCGGCATCTCGCATTCCGCATTAAGGAATTCGCGCGCGGTAACGTTGAATAACGGTTGTAATGCTGAAAAGCGGGCCGCCTATTAAGTCGCAATTAACCTTCTGGCCAGCAACGCTCCCGTACTGTGCGGCACACTTTAATATGCTAATGCCGCTTTTCTTGACTCCACCGAGAAAAGAGCCCCTCGATGAAGAGATTGCTCGACGAACGACTCTAGTTGTCGTACTGTTCCGAGCCACCTCAGCAGTAGAGCATTAATATTAAATATTAATTCCTAACAGGTAAATATTTTTCTAGATATTTTCTAGAATTGCACAGGTAATAGAGCCACATATTTCCATAATTCTATTTTTCATAAAAATTCTATTCCGGAAAAAGATGCTCTTCAGCTTCACGTATTCAGTCCTTAAAATATTCCGCGATACCGAGTCATCTTATACGCTATATAATGCAACACTAATGCTTGCTTTCGATACATTATGCATCTTTCTCGTAGCAGGAAACATAACGACCGCCATTAAAGTGTCGATGGTCAATCATTCACGGCGAGAAAATTTATCATTGCGCGTGATAAAAATACACATCGAATCGAATTTAATAGAAAAAAAAAAAAATCGCGTTTGTCTCGCGCGGATGTACATCGTATTCGCACGAGTACGTATATCGGAGACTCGCGTAAAACTCCAATATTTCAATACGTTATCTGCAAAAAGTCAGGCCGAAAGCAGTGCAGATCGATAGCGCAGACTGTAGATATACCGTACAGTCGTTTTTAGCGGCCGTTTTAGTGCTCTCTATCCAGCATGTCGCGTTGCGTTATTATCAGCGATCGAACGATCGATCTATGCACGCGTTCGCGTCGAATACTGAACGCGATCTTAATCCGATCTCGCGTGCCGCATAATAAACTGTGCCGCAATTGTCTCGTCGTGCGCGCCAGTCCAAATCCCCGAACGACCATTTTTCCCACGATTTCTGGGCTGCGCCTCGCACGAACTGCTCACGATTTGGTAAAATCAACGTTGAAAATTCGACAATTCGACTCCGAGATATTCACAAATAAATCGACAAATGTTTCAACCAGAATTATAGAATATTCCGAGCGTATAATGAACAATTGCATTCACATATTCCTCCAAGTGTATTGTAAACTACTTTATTCACGAATTCTTCAGAATTTTGATAATAATATTATTACATATTATAGATCTTTTACATGAAAATGATTCTTTATTAATAAAAATAGTGAAGAAGATAATTATGATTCATTTAAAATGCATAATTATTTAATTTATCATTGAAAATGATAAATTGATATGATTTCATTCAAATAACAATCTTACTTAATGTAAGATTACTTAATGTAAGATTTATTTCTCTTTCATTAAGAAAATACAGAAAAAAATACTTTTTTAAATCTCTGAGATCTCTGAGATATTTTATAATTACATAAATTACATAAGTACAATAAAATAAAATTATAGATAATGATATTGAAGGATTTACAATGTAATGCAATTAATTTCCATATTACAAATATAAAGAAGAAAACATAAGAATATAAGAATGAAGAAGAAAATATTATATAAAAAAAAACGAGGAATTTCTTCAATATTTGTTTTCGTTTTGCATTTCCACATCTTGTTAAATTAAATCTATTAATCGGATTTGTAGAAAATTATTGTGATATGCGTTGAAAGTCATATTTTCCGGACGTGTACGTTTACCACTTTCGGGATCGTGCCTCGATGTGTCTCGACCGCATTTATAATAAGAGAGACGACTATAACAATTTTCTACTAGAAGTTAGATGTGAAAGGAAAGTTTGGTCCCGCCGTTTGCCCCGAGTAAAATGCAAAATGAATTGAAAAGAGACGGTGAGATAGAGAATCAGATAGCGGAAAAGAGAAATGAAACTCTGCGGACTATTGGCAGAACTTTAATCCGCCTTGTCTACGACGAATTCGTGCAATTAAGTTCGCGCGATGCCGCGGGCATTCCTATAATCGAAGATCCCGCGCAAGAACATGACAAGCCTATTTTCTTGAAGAAATAAATTAATTGCCGCTTCAATAGGTATTTATGTTCCGTATTTGGCGCTAAATATGGCTGTGATACCTACGGATCTGTACAATTTTAAATGCTATATTTTATTATGTTAGAATATTAATTCTTTACATCATTATTAACACAACAATAATTCATAAAATTCAACAATCAATACAATATAATATATCAATGATAGTTTAATGATATTGAGCAAAATAATGGATAAAAATCTTAAAAATATCTTTTATCTTTCGATATTAGGATTTTTCTTGCGATGTTTGGAAGATATTTGTTTTTTAAATATACAGAGGAGTAGATAGATCGGTATCGGTAGGCATGAATATGCATGCAAGTGAATGAAGTACTTTGGCAGAACTGCACCATGTATCTCGTTTCGTGCTAAACGTAATTGTAGTTTACAAGGTAGAGTTTCGCCCCGAACACGAGTTTGCGACTATTTAATTACAGGTTCATTACTAATTAATCACTCTTCTATTTGCGCAATCAAGCATTATGTTGTAATATCCAGCAATTAGAGACACTTGATACAAACATAATTCTCGACCGTATTATAGCCGGTGATAATGTCTTTCAATATATATTCCCCTGTAATTATACATTTGCCGATTGTCAGCAGGTTATTATTCTTGTTCAATCATTATCGAAAAAAATTATGATGTATCGCTCGATAAGATATTACGATTATATCTCACTCCATCGCCACGAATAATACATTCCATCGTTAATTCGTATGTATTTGTTTGCGGCAACTAATAAATCCTCATTCACCGAGATATTTTCCCATTCGCGTGCTCGAGAATGTATTATTCTTTCGTTCTTGCTTGAAATCGCATTTCTCTCACTCAAATTGGCTTAATCTCTGTATCACTAAAATATGAATTCCAGGAAAAAATAGAATTAAGTCGTGGGTCAATTCGTAATGGTATTGCAATCTAGGTCGCATAACCAAAGAAAATATATGTTATTCTAGTAATAAGCCGTGGCATAAGGTCCGTCAAATAGAAGAAAAGAAATCTGATTGCTCTAATTGACTTAATGATGATATGGATATATCGAGTCTACTATAGAGGGTCTAATCAACCGCGCTTCCTTTGGACGCTAAATAAGTAGCTAAGAATAACTTGCGCTGGTTTACTGACTGCAATGACAAAATCTAGATCTCTCATTATAATCAGTATGTCATTATAAAAAGATTTTTCTAAAAGATTATCATCGTTCGAATGAAAGTAAGAAATATTAATATAACGTAAATTAAGATCGTCGTCATAAATTATTATATATAATTTTTCTCAAAATGTCACTTCTAATTTTTTATTGAATTTTTTAGATTTTAAGATGTTGAGATGTCATGATGTTTAATAGCAGATTTATTTTTTTCAATTTTATCTGATAGTTTTTTAACATAAATATTTAATAAACAATACAAAATTTAATTCTAGTCAAATTTTTTTACATATGGACTTTTATATATAACTTAAAATTATATCATTATTAATAGAAGTTAATAGAAGTTTTTAAATCTCCATCCTAGAATTCCCATCAAGAATTTATTTTCCGCATATAAATTCAAATCATTGTTGCTAAAATCAAACTATGCAACATATTTTCCTTGAATATTCTGAAATCCTGTTATTCTTTAGAGTTACGTGACGTTTTGCATGTCGAGGAATGATTTGCATTTTGCTATTGGCATTTGGTCGAAATTACCGAAACACGGTCCTTCGGTAAACTTCAGTCGACGGATTAACGGAAAGAAGCAAAGGGAGAGAGAAAAAGGGAAACAGAGAGAACTATAATTCTCGTTCTGCAAACGTAGTTGGCGGAAGTCAATTGGCGCGTCATGCATACACGAAAGTTAATTCTACGAGCGGCCTTCCTCGCCTTCTCCTTCGCCACGGTATTAAGTTTAGCCACTTCGACCTGACGCGGGCAGTGTGTCAAGATCACTTGATTCGCCGTTGATATCGACCTTTCTCTATCTCTTGTTCGTTTTCTCGCTTCGCTGAGAGAGAGAGAGAGAGAGAGAGAGAGAGAGAGAGAGAGAGAGAGAGAGGCGCGCTTCAAGTGTCATTCGCAAAGTGGCGGTAGATCCGTGTGTAGAAAGAGTTAGATCTAGAAATCAGAGAGAGAGAGAGAGAGAGAGAGAGAGAGAGAGAGAGAGAGAGAGAGAGAGAAGCGGGCTACTTCAAGTGTAGTTCGAGAGCTGCACGATAGGCAGACAAGTTGCCTTGTGCCTGCTTTCATCTTTCCCGGCAAAGCGACGGATCGGTCCTTTGAAAGATGCCGTGGAGTAGCTCATAGACGGGGTGACGAGAGCCGGTTGTCTGAAATTCAAAGTCAGAGAGCCAAGGTGGTTTTTCCTTTTGGGCGTAAGAAGATTCGCGTGCTAGATGGTTGTTACAGTGAATACGTTATTCTTCGCTGGTATATTCCGAGAGTGGTACTACTTGGAGCGCGTTGGTTTGCATGCTTGGGTTTGAATGATGTATAGGTAAGCCGAAAATTTGTTTTAAATTGCAGCTTATTTTACGAAAAAAAAAAAAAAAAAATCGTTTTGCACAGAAGAACTCACGTGTGAATAAGAAAGACTATTCTACGACATTAAAATATCAGAATATCCTTTGTGTGCTTTTATTGTAACCTTTAATATCGCACCACAGTTTATAATAATAATAATACATTTATGTGCTTCGCCGTTCATTCACTTTTCTCTTATCGTTATAATTTTATGACAAAGAATCTTATCTAAAGAACTGGAATAAAGAAATACGGGGAACTCAAACTCAGTATTAAAGGATTAAAAGATTAAGGATTCCAGCGTAACGCAAGTGAAGTAAGTCAGAATGCCGTAAAGAGCTCGACTGAGGTGGAATAACGAGGGAGCACCCGTTTGATTGCAGAAGGATGCAACCACGGGTGACAGTGGCTCTGGCCACGGTCTGGCTGACGCTGGCGGTTCTGGTAGGAGGAGCAGTCACCCTCCACCTCTCCCACGATCAATACTCCCCCGCGTCTCCGCGCCGCTACGTTGGGATTCAACGGGACCAGACTAAAGACTGGAGGGATCACGATCTGGCCGAGGATCAACCGGTCGACCTTAAGATCGACTCGCAAAGGTCGATCTCCGCTGAGGGTATGTCAGACTTTGCAATACTATGTCAAGCTGAGCAAAATAAAGAGCCGTACTATGTCCCGCTGTCAATTCAAGGGTTGATATCAAATATGATATTGTCATTTTGAGGAAAATACATCAGGAAAAGCTTAGTATAAATTTTCCCGATTCTTTCCCTCTCCTTATACAATCAAATATCTGAATATATAATATTATAACTCACGTATTTAAATGTTTATTTTATAGAAATAATTTATTTACAACTCTTCCTCTTTTTGTAAATGCTAAATATAATTTTTTGCTAATTATAACTTATTTGTTTATTTTCTTGTTATACCTATTTTACATTCAGCATTTTAATATATTTATTACGTAGATATACAGTACTCTATTCTCACTGGCTCTTGTTACATCAGCGATTTAATTCTGTCGTGCCGTCTAATAGAGACGGAATAAACGCGTCGCGACGAAACGCGTCGCTGGGTCTAACCAGTGGAAATCCGTTCGCCCGGACTTTCTGATTAATCAAGGTTTCCTTGGTCGTTGTCTTCATGCAATTCTAATATCGAACGAATACTACTACGATTAAAAGCTCGAATTTTCAGCATGTATTCAATCTCAAATATTGTTATATTTATTTCTTCCTCTCGCGTTGAAAATAGTTATTAAAAATTAAAATGCGTATTTTTATATATAAATTTTATATATAAAAAATTTGAACATTTCCATTATTAAAATACATATTGCGTTTTTAAACGTAGAGGTAATTTCAAAGAAACGTTGCATGTTTCTAATTAATTTTCAAAATTAAAAGAATATTTTAAAAAATGCACAGAATATTTTACGCCACTAAAATAACTTTAAAACTTAAATATACCTAAATATTATTAAATTTTTCTTCCACATTCTTGTTAGTATAAAAAAAAATATGAAACTAAAGGCTGCTTAGGAGAATAATGGAAGATTTATATTTTTCAAGCAATATGTACACACACACACACACACACACACACACACACACACACACACACACACACACACACACACACACACACACACACACACACACACACAAACTTGTGTCTTTATAATGTACGCAAGAATTTTGGGAAATAAATAGGCGCCAAGCATTACTCACGTCACTATAGTATGCAGCTACATTAGTTTATATAATATATATAATAGTATATACAGCCACATATGAAACCATTATTAAATATCTTTTGAAAAATCTCAGTCGTAGATTAAATCTAAATTAAACCAACGTTTTGAGCTAGTTAATGTGTGCGAAAATAGAATAAATTTTCTGTAGTATATCTAATTTATAATTGAAATTTTATTCAATAATAATTTGTAGTATATCTAATTTATAATTGAAATTTTATTCAATAGCATCTGATTTCAAGTTGCAATTTTCTTGAATACACATCGAATTAAGTCATTTTGAAATTCTGAGCTGTGAAGTTTGTAACTTCTTATGCACAGCAATTACTCGCTTTGCATATACCTTAAAAAAGTTTTACGTCGTATAAGATATCCGTAATACTTAAAAAATTACATATTAAAGATATATCACATATTAAAGATATATATATGTATATGAAATTAATTATATCTAAAAGTCAAGTTTAAAATTAAATATATATAATTATTTATATGTTAATAAGATTTGCGTCGCAGATATAAAAAAGATTCTCAAGATTCTCAAGATTTGCGTCGCAGGTATAAAAAAGATCCTCATATGCAATTAAGTTCAAAGTAACATTTTTAGATTAATTTCGAAAATAATTTGTTTTCGAAATAATTGATTTCATAACATATTGAAATGATAATATTTAAATAGTATTATTAAATATAGTATGGAAAACCTTCATATAAAGTTTATAAAAACATTTTTAAAAACATAACTACTTTAGAAGTTTAAAAATAATCTTAAATTATTATAAATAATTTCAAATATACACAAACACAACAAATTAAAATTATTAAATTTACAATTTCAAGATATAACAACTGCATTTTTCAAAATATCTCATTAAAGAAAAATGTCTTGATTACTTTTTACAGAATCAGAAGCTCTATCTAATGATGCTGAGTTTACCAAGCGAATTTTTCCGTTTAATAGCATTCTGAAGGACAATATCTCGTCAAAGCGAGTCTATCCCTTTTCAGTTTGGCAGAGGTGGTTGCTGAATATCGCTGACGCGGAATTCGCGGCTGACAAAGTCGATTACGGCTACGAGATGCCGGAAACGCTTTCGCGTGAGGCGGTAGTGCCTCCTTCAGATCTTTTGGACGATCCCTTTGTGGCGGACGACACGTTCCAGGATCAAGGCCCGGGGTCGATGGAAATATACAAGCTAGACCTGTCCAAAGAGAAGGCTCTACTGACCGCAACCACGCCCTCCACAAATTTACCGTCAAGGAATAAAAGCAAAGCTCCGAAAAAGACAGACCACCTGAATTCAAAGATAAAGACAATGGAGATTAAGTCGACAACGACAAGTGCGAACATTAATCATAGGCAATCGAACTTTTTCGAAGAACAACGAACTGAGACTCCTTCGGTCAACAGAGACGCCTTCGGTGTCGGCGGCGTGCCAGAGCTACAGGTTGGATGCGAGGGTCTCGAAGCGTCGCCGTCGTCCCACAAGGCAAAAAGATCGATAGATACGCCCGACAAGAAGGGCGAGGTGCCGCCGTTCGTGTTGCTAGACACGTTCGTGACGCCGATATCACTAGAGCTCGACGATGTTCTATCATATGAAGAATACGAAGAGATGGATGAGTTGCTAAAACTTAAGAAATTAGAGACTACCACAAAACAAGATAAGCCGAAGAGGGGCGATATGGATGCCACGTATCTTAATTCAGAGCACTTGGACGAGTTCAGGCGACCGGAGAAATTACCAATACGAGGAGATTTGGGTAAGTCCACTTTAATGAATTCTAGCGAATTCAAACCTGACCAGGAGGAGTCGCACAAGAAGCCTCTGATAGATTTTAAAATAAAAAATGAGGAGGCTAAAGCAAAACGAGAAGCCGTTGCATCGGATGATGATGATGATGATGGTACCATCATCAGAAGTCGACGATTGCTGTGGCTTCCCGAGGCAAATACCAAGGAATTTGCGGATGGCAAAAGTGAGCAGAAGCGCACAAAGCGATTGATCGAATGGGGCTTTGGTGAGGATGAAGGTGTCGTGTCCAGCGACGAATTGCAGACCGTGAATGAACGTCGCAGGCAGCACGAGATGCGATATCATCAAAATACATCTAGGAGACATGACCAAAATCATAAATTAAATACTGATACCGATAGTATCAGACGAGAATACGAGGAACTACTTGAACAAAAACGAAGAGAAGAGGAGGAACGACTGCGACGAATGCAACAGGCTAATCGAAGAACGCCAAACAGATGGGAAGAGGAAGAGGAAAGGAGAAGAGATGAGATGCGGAGAAGACAATATGAGGAGTATCGTAGGAGAATAGATCACATTTCAACACCTCATAGCGTAGATGTTGAAGAGATGCGACGACGACAGATGGAAGAACGACGAAGGCAGGAAGCGGCGCGTAATCAAACGCAGGAAATGACCAGAAGAAACGAGGATGAATGGAGAAGACGAGAACAAGAAGGACGAAGACGACAAGAAGAAGAAATAAGAAGAGGATCGCAGAGCAAGTGGCAGGAAGAAAACTCGAGGAGATCAGGCTTTAGAACATCTATATACGACGAAGACAAAAAACGAAGACCTTACGGCGAAGAAATGAAGAGACAGGAAGAAGAACGACAAAGAAGGTTAAAAGAAGAAGAAATAAGGAGATGGGAACAAAACAGATTACAACAAGAAATGCAAAGAAGAAAGGAAGAGGAGGAACGACGACGTCAAGAAGATTCAATGAGAAATATTTCAGAAGATGAAAGAAGAAGATTAGAAGATCATCGTAGACAATGGTCAGAGAAGAGGAGACAAGAGAAAGAAGACGAAAGAAGGCGACAGGAGCCGCCATCGAATTTAATGTATACGAGACATCCAGTCAGTTATCCGAACGATATCAGACAATATGATCGAGATGAAGAAAGACGACATCAAGAAGAGAAAAGACAGCAGGAACAGAAGCTGCGGGAATATATCGCGCGGAATCAACCCATCAATGTCAGTCATGCCGATCAAAAATCGGAAGAAGAAAGACGACGCTATCGACCCGAGGAGAACCGAGATCCGCGGATAAACGCGAATAGAAATGATGAAGAGTACCGCCGACGAGTGGAGGAGCAACGTAAGAGACAGGAAGAAGAGAGAAAATTACAGGACTACATTAGAAGGAATCAGCCAGTGAATGTACCATCAAGGAACAATCAATCGACTATGGCCGGTCGTAACTGGTTCGAGGAACGGAGACTAATCGAGGAAGCTAGGCGTCGTGACAAATATCCTGATCCAGGAACGAGGAGACACCACGGGCCATGGGCGCCTACGTATATCGATCCGCGAAGCTCGCTAGAGGAAGTCAGACGAAGACAGCAGGAGACGGCGAGAAGGTTGGAAGAGGAGAGGCGGCAGAGGTACGAAGCGGAAGAGCGACGGAAGGAACTCGCTAGGCAACAGAGGGAGGAGGAAGAGAGACGGTTACGGGAGGAACGGATACGAAAGGAGGCGGCTAAGCGGGAGGAGGAAGCGAGGAGGGAGCAATCCAGGAGGTACGAGGAGGATAGGAAACGGCTGGAGGCAGCGAAGTTACAAGCTGAGAAAAGGAGGCAGGAGATGCTAAGAGAACGATCCAGGAACGAAATTGGAAGAACAAGACAGCCGGAAGCCACGAGGCCGATCTACTATCAGGATCCTCGTCTTTTGGCGGAGTACAGAAGGCGGCAAGATAGCCAGCCGAATATTTTGTCGCAAGCCGAGACTCGGCGAATAGTGGAAGAACGCAAAAGGCAAAGATTGGAATCCGAGAAACGATGGCAGGTAGAAAACAGGTAAGTGATCCTTGGGGCGCAACACTTTGCAGAAATGGAGTAGTTTCGCTTGGCGCGATACCAACAAACTTTATTTGATCCGTGCTATGCTCGTTTATTTTGTTTTACTAATATTGTGTTATCATTAGAAACTTTTTACGTAACTTTCTAATATATCAATATACAATATTACGCGATAAAGTTAACGGATACAAATTATTTATTCACTTCACAAATTTATTTTAGATTATAAGATTAAAAGTTGTGACAGACTTCGAGGGTTATATCATATTATATGTATTATATAATTACTTCTTGGATTTTAAAAGATATGATACTTTTTATTTTATATAATAAATTTCGATATGATTTAAGATATTTTCTTTAATGGTATAAAATTTTACATAGTTACGTGAGATATATATATATATATATATATATATGTGTGTGTGTGTGTGCGTGTGTCAGATTTTGTGAACATCGCAACTTTAATTAAGGAAACATCTTGAGCGTATCATTAAGGCGAGAGTTACTCATTTGGACCATCCAATAAACACAACCCTATTTCTACCGTAGAATGAGGGAGGACGTACACAAGGAGACTGATCAGTGGAGACGACAGGAACTAACCAGACTAAACTCTCTGCCAGTGAGCGCAAGAATAATAGTCCGTCCTGATTCCTCACCGACGTCGCGCGTCTCACCGCCAGTGTTATCGAGGGGCGGCTTCGACAACGAGATCGATTTCACGGTGAGTCCTCCATTTGTTTGTCAAAACACTTCACCACACTTCGATCGCGTGAACCCGATTCGGCTGTCCACCGGCGGTTTATTCACCAGCGAATCCGATCTCGTGGCCGCCGATTGTCTCGTGCTACCGAACCAAAGCGCGCTTCATTAAATCACGGAGGAAGTTGCGGCGAATTCGTGCCCCTTCGACCTCAACGAACCTCCGACCCACCCCGCTTTGTTCCGCTTAATTGACCGGGCGCTGAGCAGCACCGTTGCGTCTCTCTTTAAAGTTTTCTTGCAATATTTTTTTGCAAATGTCTCCGAAAGTAACAATGACATTTTAGAAAAAATAATGGAAATAAAAAGATATGTATGTATTAAATATAACAAGATAATGGTGTTGTATATTTCATTATGTATACATGATAAATATATCTTTTTTTATGTTTCTTATAAATTATATCTGGATATTTTTATTATCAGTAACATAATCATAAGTAACAATTGAAATAAACTTAAAATAAATTAAAATCCAACAAATTATTTCTAGGGAATCAATCCGCATCGCGAGGGCATACAAGTGGCACAATTTCCCGCCCCTGCGACTCCAAGACCGCCCGTCCAGTCTCCTAGTCCATGTGTTTGGGCAGTTGTTCATTGTTGTTCGTCCAATAACAACCGCCTCGTAAAGTGTTTCGAATCGTTGGGCTGTCCTGGGATTAATTGGGATCCTGATCCGTGCAGAGGTCCTGTTGCGGACGCTGCTCGAGCAGAAGTCATGAAGTTCTATGCCAGTGCATAAAACTAAATAACATCACAGAATTCGCTTTTCATCCTCCTTCGAGAGACGAATACAATCAGAGAAAAAAAAAAAGGAAAAGGCTCTCTTTGACACCAACGAAAGGTCTCATGAAAAGTTTTGAGTTACTGTACTTCGAATCAATTTGTGCATGTGTGACTTCTGCTGGCTCTGTACAAATATTTGTGTCGCTGGATAGAAGAGCTCAGTAAGTAGACTTAGATATTTACAGAACGAAAGATTTTGATATTGTTTGTTGATCGCAATATCAATGATAGTTTTAATAATTCAAATTTTTAATAAATTGAGATTAAGCAAGACATTATCATAAAATAAAAACATTTTAGTTTATTAAAATCCAGTATTTTTATAATATAAAATTAATAATATTAAAATATACGTTAAAATATTAATAATAATGTTTTTTATGTAATTTTTAAAATGTATATGTACTTTATATATAGTATTTTATATTTAATATAAATATAAAATATAAATATTTTGAAAACATTTATAAATATTACAAAGAGGAAATAGAAAAATATAAAACTATTTTAAATTTAAAAATGCATGAACTTTTTACATCCAGCAATACAGTTATTTGTTTCCTAATATTTGTAAAATTTTCTCTTCTTTCAACAAAAAAAAAATAAAAATATATAAAATCATATTTTGGAGAAAGAGAATTTAAATTAACAGTAAAAATAATTAACAAATTAAACATGAAACTCTTACATTACATTACCTTACATTACCTTTGATATATTGTCATCATAATAACATCATACATCATTACATAATGAAGATTTTATATATATATATATATATATATATATATATATATATATTACTTTATAATAATCATGAATTAAAATGATATTTTTCTATCCGCTTATTTCAATGATAGTGTGCAGTAGACAGACCTATATATAATATAACTAGTAATTAATGATAGTTTATGAAAGTTTAAATTTAAAAAGTTTGAGCTTTTAAAGTATAGTAAACAGTATTTGTTTTAATATCAAAAATTTGTAAATTAATAACCAATTAGATTTTAATATTGATCGGTAGTCAACAATGATCGTAATGCCTCGCGTGTGTGAAGTTATGTAAAGTTACGTATATATTATAAAAAAAAAAGACACGGAAAATCTATGACACATTTCGTCATCACGTTTGCATGTGCAAACACAGCGTGCGAAAACTATTGTAAATCTTTTGTATGTAGCCGAGATGAGTTGTATTTTCGCAGCTTTCCCATGTGATATAGGAGGTAGGCTCTAATGTGCTGTAATTCGACAAATATTTATGTAACATACATAGAAAAAGCAATAAAGTTATCTCTACTTGTATAACCCAAAACACCTGTCCGCGTTTTCGCTTCACGTAACGATCAAATTTCGTTACGTGTGTAAAACCTGATTAATTCGCAATAACTCGCTGTGACATTGACATGTCAGCATGTCTTTTCGGATTGCATAGGAAACGTCAACTATTTTAAAAGAAATAAAAAAAACACATGACACACGCATTTTTTCATTTCTTTTAAAATAATTATTATCCTTCATTGATGCTCAACGTTGTGACAAGAAATATATTACATAAATTATTGAACTATTGAAATTATTAAAATATTGATAAATTAATAAATTAAATTTAAAATTCATAATTCGAAATATTTGTAGAATTATAATTTCTCCCAGATTAAGTTAAATTTCAAAAAATTGGTTGAAAAAAGAAAATATACATATAGATGAAATTTAAGTTGAAAATAAAGATATATATTGATATATTTTTTTATATTTATATTTATTAAATTCTAATTTTTCTGTTTTAAGAAAATTTTAATATCAATCAATTAATAAAATTTGATATTAAAAATTATAGAATTCATACATGTCATGAAAAAAATAATAATCGCAATTGTTGCAAAAAAAAGTGTATATTATATGTATATATAGGCACTCAATCACTTACATATACATGCAAATTTCTCGAAGGATTATAAAAATATTTTTTATTGATATTAAAAGATAGAAATTGAAAGTTCCGAATTATAAAAGCAAGTTTTGCTTAGTTCTAAAAAGTTTCTTACTAATGACTTGCGCGTTTACAATAATTACTTACAAGATTCGGCAACAAACTTCTGACCGCTTACATTTATCTGCACCATCATCATCCTTTTTCGTGACTTCTTTTTTCTTGTTTTTTCTCACCGTGACCGATAACGAGCCATTCAACGGTTAAGAGCTTGCAAACGTTTTCTTGTTCAATCAATCGCATTGTGACATCGAAGGTGCCTCCTCGCATCCCTCGCGTCTCAACATAGTAAGGCAAAAGCAAATAATCGACTATTGATGCGGGAAACCACTTTGTGTAATGCACTGCGTGTCGCGCTAGTTGCAATCGCCAATGCATTCGGTACAAAATTACTCCGACGAAAATTGGAAACGTCACTTTCCATCCGAGCGCGTGTTTGTCAAACAACTTTAACAATCATTTTTACGCGTTCGGTCGAACTCCATTAAAAAAAAAAAAAAAAAAAAAAAAAAAAAAAAAAAAAAAAAACGAAACAATATATTCCAATAAATGTAAGTGTTGTAACATGTTCATTTATAGGCTTGCACTTTTAAGAAATAGAAATAAATTCGAAATATCTTATTAAAATAGAAATTTAAATTATTTAAATGTAAATAAAAGTAAAAATAGTTTGGATTCTAAAAGTTACATAATAGCCGTGCACTCTTCTTTTAGCAGTCGCACGCGAATTATGTTAATCACGATGGCGCATCTAATCATTGAGCAACGCGGTCAAGGCAAACGAGTATTGTCTACGTACAGTTTGCTCTTTCTTCTACTTATTATACTTCCTTCATTAATATTCAAGTAATAAAAAAACGATAATTTCTGTAGCAATACGTAACGTATGACGATATGATACTGTAACAACGTTCAATTTTCTTTCGCATTCTAAAATTTGTTTTCCATTGTATTATCGTATTATGCATACTGAAACAATTTTTGGAATACACGACATTTCCAAGTTATCTTTTTAACAAAAATAAATTTTCACTCTCATAATGTTTCCGGTACGCTCTATTATCTTTCCATATCTTTTACACACACGTAGAGTATATGGATTTTATAACACTACTAATCGAAAAACGACAATTCGATAGGTAATATTCAATGGAAAGGAGAAACGAAAGGAAACAGATATGAACTATCAATGGTTAATGAATAATATAGATATTTTTACGAGATAAGTAAGAACTATATCGAATGTAATAAATAAAGATACGAAGTGTCATGTTAAAAATGAATGTTATTTTGCAATATGTTATGATACATTATAACAACTTGTCAGTGATACACCGCACAGATTATCTGACGCGAGATAGAGAGAAATCTTCTTTGAAGTTTCCTGGCACGTATATATAAACCCTTAACAACAGACTGTCGACGGAGTCGTCTGTCGATAGCATGTCGACGACAGATGCGCATCCAACATCCTCAAGGATCATCCCCAAAGATATCGTCTCCTCAGCATGTCTATCTCGACATATATCTGAAATGCACTTTTCCGTGTGTCTTACTTTTATATCTTTTCGCGATTCGCCTACCTTTTTTCCCGACTCTCGGTTTACTTTGTGCAACCCAACGAGATAATATAACTCATAAAACTCGATTCGTCTCGATATAATGCGATTCGTCATGTTTCCGTTAAAGATAGTTTTCGTCAATCAAATTTTTGTCAAAAGGATTTATAATATCTTTGACTCGCAAGGATCTTTTTATCTTTTTCATATTACTGCATGAAATTACAATTACAATTACAATTACAATTGCAAAGCGCTTGAATTATTTAGAGATATTTCATCGTTGCAAATTCAATAAAATAATATACATCATATTCACTCAACTACAACATCAAAAATATAAAATTAAAATATGAAAAAATATAAAAAAATATATTAATAAATTAAATATAAAAAAGATGTAGATATTGTATAAAATTAACTTCACTTGCGATTGAAAAATATGCTATTTTTCGCTAATCTAACGACGAATTGAGT
Source organism: Pogonomyrmex barbatus (assembly GCF_055798465.1). Taxonomy (NCBI): domain Eukaryota; kingdom Metazoa; phylum Arthropoda; class Insecta; order Hymenoptera; family Formicidae; genus Pogonomyrmex; species Pogonomyrmex barbatus. The sequence continues at coordinate 22,621,198 of NW_028297098.1, forward strand.
TACGTAAATGCAACAGTTTTCCAAAGAGTGAAACAAGACTTCCGGCGTGAAAAAGCTTTTTATTTCTTTTTCTCTCTCTTACGACCTCATCTCTCATCCTCTTGTCTCAACTTGGCGGACAACAAGCGAGCACACGTTCTGTCGTCGATCTGATGCATCCGCGCGCAAATAGATAACTCGCGCGATGCTCTCTGCACCGGAAAACCGTGCACTTGTAGTGACAAACGGTCCATCCATCGTATGCACGTGCCACCTTTGTGTCGGCATGTTGCTTTTGTTGAATCATTCGTATTGTTCATCTAAAAGAGTCCCCCAACGTGTCGAATTTTCGAACGGTTTTCTTGGTCGTCCTATGTTTCCGATTGGAATTTTATCGATCGCCTTTAGAAGCGCCCAGTTAAATTTGTGATTTTTTTTTTTTACATTATGGAAAATGAACATTAATATGTTTCATATATTTCAATTAATTGTTATTAATTTATATAGTTAATTGATTTAAAATATAGTGAAATATTTGTGCTAATAAGATATTACTAACTTGACTTCGATTAATATGTCTTGAGTCAACGTCAGAACTTTGCTTCTGCGAATGTTATCATCGTACTTATGGATGCAGAGACATGCATCATTGTCTTCACCCTTCTCTTCCGTGGAATACGAGCAAAATTGAATAGAGAGCGGTGCTGGAAAATGTTCCAGATTCTCTTGCATGTAAAACTGTGCCGAAATCAGCCATGCATCATTGTTCGCGAATATGTGCATCTGTGACTATTCACATGACTGAAGTATTGTATATAAGTATTTGAAGTATGACTTATTGCTATTTAGACATAACAAGCTTAATAAGTAACTTTGTAACTTCGCAATTAATTTATATAGTTGTCAAACTTAATAACTGATTTTTCTTTTGCGAAAACTATTTAAACGTTCGAATTTTTATTTGTATTTATTATTACTTTTTACTCTTTGCAATTAGTTAATCGTCGGTAATATACAATGCAATTAATTATGCATCTCTTATGTTATGCCATTCAGGAGAAGGTATCAATTACGATTATTTATATTACATTATGTAATATTTTTATGTTTCATTTTGAAAAAATTTTCCAACAAAGGGCTTACGTGTAAAATTGAGGGACAAACAGCTTTGAAGTGGAAACTGCATGACTGCACCAAAATCCGGGATGCAACAATGTTGCGAGTGTGTGCACAGTCGAGAGGGCAAGTATTCTCGCGCGGTATCGAGGTATCTCTTACGCGAGTAATCGCAAATACGCAACAATGTACGAGCAAACAACCGACAGGTAACGCAGCGACGACATGGCAGTCGTATCGAGAATGTGGAAAATAAGGGTTAGGTTGGAGCGCAAATATACGCAGCGTGGTCTCTCCGCCCTGTTTCTTCTTCAATTCAATTCCTCCGCTACACAGTTAGTAATATGCGCGAAACACGTGCTATTCCCTTCCCGAGATAACATCGATAACGTACGAGACGCGATATTCGCGTATTGAAATTCCGATCGTCCAATGTCACCTTTTGCCTGGCTCGATCGACAGGCAAAATGTTCTCTGGTTGTTCTACGTGCGTGACAGCGTTTTCCAGTTTGTGGGGTTCCTTTGATCGCGATTTCGAACGTGAACCGGGGTGTGTCGCAAAATGTGTCCGGAAATAGGCAACGGAGCAAATGATTTTAAAAGTGAAAAAGCAAGGAAATTGGTCGCTTTTAATCTCACTGCGTAAATCTGAATTTTGCGATAGAACTCTATATCTTACGATAATAGATATTCCACTCACAAGAAAAGTAGCGAATATATATATGTAAATTGTAACACATATCCTCTATTTTTCTTTTCTTATCTAAAAGTCTTACAAGTATAAATATTTTCTTAGATATTTTTATTTCAATTTTTCAAATAATGCAGAAATGTAAACAACTTTTTTAAAATTTCTTTTAAAATTTCACGTGTTATTATCATATTTTATCTAATCGATAAAAAGATTTGAACTATATTATTAGTTACTAATGATTTTGAATGATAGACATTGATAAAAAATATTTTGTTTCTTTGGCATGCATTATTATTTTATATTTCTCTTGTTATTCATCCACACTTAAAACTGTTGATGGAACAGACTCACCACCATCACTGCGCTGCGCGACGCCTCTCTTGTCCCCTTTTCCCATATTTCCGTCTCCCGCTGCTCCCTTCAGGATAAGATACTCGTTTCTTCGGTCCTACCTGGAAAATCCAATTGCAAAATATTTTGTTATTTTGCTACATTCATTTTCTGTGTACGTAAAATTGGTATATATATATATATATATATATATATATATATATATATATGTGTACGAATACATATACGAATGTCTAGCTGTATGTGCCATCAGTCACACAATTCCTTTTATTTCCCCGTGTAAATATGGTCCCTGTTTTCCGCACTGGTACATAAAACCTGTCGCAAAAGATAAACGAGATTCCGACTGCACGATATGAAATTACAATCATTTTTTGCGATTACGAAAAAACTTGTGTACACATGTTTATTGTTTATATTTAGTCGATCGTAAATCGTCAACGCGGTTGATGAATGAATAAAATAATATTTGTGGTTCGAGTATTATTTTAAAACATTTGATGTGTCAACATATATTTATTCAAGTTAATTAAAGTTAATTAAAAAATTTAATTTGCAAGTAATTATTTAACATTTTTCAATAAGTGTTGATTTTCATATTTTAACAATTGACTAATTTTTAGAAAATATATTACAACAAATGAAAGTTTATACATGTAATAGAAGACATAAATTATTAGTAAATACTTATATTTAATAATTAATATTTAATATTTAATATTTTATAGTATTTTATTAGTAAATACTTATAATAAAAATGGTCAAATTTGCATTATTTTTACATTTAAATTTTATAAAACTGTATTTGAAAAAGGAAGATATTGACTAATGTAATTAATATTATTAACTAACAGAAATTTTTTTTCTGATAATTATTAAGATATTATACATTATTATTATAAATTGAACAGATAAAATCGTTTTTTTTCATAATATTATCTCTTCATGATTCAAATTATATGTATAGTTAATCAATGATGGTACGCGTAATCTCATGACGTAACGACACACCAATGGCTTGAAGGGAATCATTTAGCTATCTACCATTGGAAAAAGCCAATAATGTCACATTTCGCAGAATGAAGATTTATCGCGCGTCATTAAACGTGTCCAATAAACGTGTCTCCTTACGCATATCTCCCGGATAGGATTTATCGCGCTGGGAACACGACTCAAGAATATAGATAAAACGGTTATAGTTATCGCTCGCTATTATTTGTCGACGTAATTTATTCGTTATGAATATGCTAATTATTTTCATAGAAAGGTGCTGCTTTTTGAACAATCGGGTTCTCGTAAATGCGATATAGGCAACCCTCTCGACCGCGTCTGTAACTTCAGTTTAAAGCCCAATGTAAATCCGATATCCACTCACGAGTACGATATTACATGCCAAGGGGGAGATAAGGGGAGAGAGAAAGAGAATCTCTCGTTCGCAATTTTGAATTTCACAAGCCTTTGTGGCACCGTCTCTTGTACCAGGCCGGATCGAATTTACGCATGCATCACTGTGGCGTGATGCACTGCTGGCGCTCTGAAATATACATATACTAGCGACGCTGAGAAATCTTTTTTTAAATTGTCGCAACAGCAATGTTATTTTATACTAGATTAATAATGTCTAATTTATTAAAAAAGTATATCGCTTATAATAGTCATAATGATTGATAAAATCTATAATTTTCAATCATTCGAAACATATTAGAAATAGTTTGCTGCCATAATAATCTCCAACAGCATTTTTCAGTGATTTAGACACTGGCAAAAAGATCGTTAACAAAGTGCAGAATATCTCAACTTCACAATGCATCCGGAAGGAAATACTCATTGCACGTATAACTAGGTATCATGCTGGTCACGTGCCATCGGCGAAGAACGACTCTGTTAATAATATAAAACGGAGACGCGTGATTCTCTCTCTTTCTCTATTTTCTTTCTCTATCCTACAACGCGATCCATAACTTCGTGAACAAGAGATCAAGAAGATCAACTATGAAACGAGAATTTTGCTTGATACTACGTACTTACAATTTTCCTATCTTTCTGCAATAAACCAATCATGTTTACAAACTTAGTGATGATCAAATATTTTGTTAGCATAGTCTCTTATTTTTTTCTATTATTAATACAAAAATATTTTTTTCAATAATATTATACAAAATATATTACAGAAATTAATTTTTGTTTTTAATTGGATCATATATTTCATCCTGCGGGATTTTGAAAATATTAAATTGTAAAATTATAATATATTAAAATTTTAAAACACATAACACTGAATTATTCTCTGAAAAATATGTATGATCTTATCGCGTATTTTCTTCTCGAATTGCACAAAATATAAATGTAAGATATACAAAAATTTTAAAACAAAGATATATTTTTAAAATTTAGAAAAACATACTAAAAGTAATATTGAAAGCTCGAAAAAGAAATACATGGTAAAATCAGAGTTAAACAAACCACGATGATTCTGTTTGCTTCTCCGTAAACGAACACGATTTCGGTAAACGAACACGACACCAGAACGTAAATTAAAGGATAAATGTAAGTGACATCGATGCGGCGATTCTAAGTTTCGAGCTACGAGGGAAACGAGCACGATAGGGCTCAACACGCTTGCAGATTAAACGATCGAGGATATAGCGCGCCATGCTATTCCGACCGAGAGTTTCGCAACGCTTTTACAGCGCTTCCGGACGAATAAGTAACGAGTTTACGCTCGCAGCTCGCAGGATTTCAATTTCGCGTTGAAAACTTATTGGAACACTATCATCGTATTCTCCACTCTCGCTCCTAACAAGTTGCATTGAACGTCGAGTCTGAAATATAGCTGACTGCATTAAATGTAAATGAATAATCATGACGTTGCGTAGAATTCAAATAGAGTCCTTTCTAATAATTTATAATATTTCTATTATCCAAGAGAAAGCAAAAGAACATTATTTTTTAATCAATGCGGTACAAAATGCGGTGCTTGCATAAAATCTGGAATGCTTTTTTCGAAATATAATATATTTATAATATATTTTGCGCAAAATATTCTACTGGTTTTCAGTAATACACACTTTATATGCTAATATAGAAATATGTATTTCAAATCTTAATTTTTAAAAGTTTATTAATTTATTACATGTGAGACAACAAGAACTAAGAACTAAAGTTGTGTTAAATAATTTCCTTTTTTTCATATAATTAAAGCACGCAGAGTTTGTTAAAAATAAAATTTAAGCGACTTTCTTAAAAATAAAAAAAATATATTTCTCTGAAATGTGTCCCGCGAGACTTCTGCCACCGCTCGTATCGATGGGACCGGGATGAACATAAAAATCCCATACGATTTTGTGATATTCACAATAATAATCGAAATATTAATTATTAAAAATTACCGTATTAGCCCGGCAAATTAGCGGCAATAGCTACGCACGAGGTAAACAGCCGCTTGAAGTAAACAATGCCTCACGCATCTATCAACAATGATCGAGCGGGAGTATCTTACCGCGCGCTTGCATTTGCAGTGAGCCGAGCTAATACGGATTTTTAATAATTAATATCTCGATTATTATTGCGAATATCACAAAATAATATAGGACTTTTATATTCGTCTCGATTCCTATCTACTTTTTTACGAGAAGTAGCAGAAGTCTCGCGGAACATCCTGTATATATCCACATTTTTCATAATATTTTATCTCTGGTAAACTGTTTCTTGCTAATTTGTATTTTTTTTATATTTCTTATAAATCTAAATGTACTTTCTTTTAACACACACACACACACACACACACACACACACACACACACACACACACACACACACACACACATATGCCTATATTACATACACGATAAAAAATGTACCGAGGACTTTTATTTGAAATATTGATCTTTTCGACGAGTAAACAAATAAGAAATCTAATGCCATACATGAGACAGATTCAACGATCTCAAAATATCTAATAAAAAAAGTATGCAGACGATTTGTTTAACTTATGATTTCATTTATATATATATATATATATATATATATATATGAACATATCTTTTGTTCGCAGTAATAGCAACGTTTAACTTCTTTAGAGGAATAAACAATTGCATTAGCTATCGCGAAGAAGACAATAAACATTAAATCAAATTTAAATTTAACAGTTTTACTGTTTTGTATTTTTCTAAGTAAATTAATTCTGAATACATTAACTATTATTAAAAAAAAAGTCATATTGAATAATTACCCGCGTGCGACTTTTTGAATTTTTGCAACAAATTACGTATTCATTCGAAAATATTGAAATATTAATTTATTTATCAGAATGATGTTGCAAATTTTTCATTAATAACTAGAAAGCATAAAAAAAATTCCCAACTCAAATCCTTGCCTTCGAATGCATTATAAAAATATCTTGACCTCGGCATACTTATCAAAAACGAGCTGTATGCCTTATATATCGCGTCATGTGCGAGCAAACGCGACTCGAGAAAGTTCTCCTTCCTTTTCGACTTATCTCCGCGAAGAGGATTTTCCAATCCTGCCCGCCATGATTTCGCTGGTGCATCCGTCGGGCGCTGATAAGGGATCGGAGACTGGTCTTTGAAGGTTTTTGAAGATTCGATACTTCTATGAAAGGTATCAACGGGGTCTTCATTAAATCGTTCCAGGAGCGAAACGTAATCGCGAGATGAAATCCTCTCTACAAAACGAGGGATAGCATACGATGCGTACGTCGTAGAAAAGGCAAGGTAGGAACATCGCACAAGAAACGACCGCGACCGAGTCTGGAGATCGCTGCTATCGGAAAATTTCGCAATTTCCGGCTGAATCCGACAATTTCCTCTCGGCGGCGCGGAACTTTTGGCGCGATCGACCGACTAGTTGGTCTAATTTACGTTATGGTTGCCAGCTAGAATTGAAGAGACAAATTCCGGAAGTGGAGCGATCGAAGGGCAAACACCGGAGAATTGAAGAAAAGTAACATTCATAGTGCTTTGGGGTTACTGACTGGGATTATTGATTTATATTGGTCTATGATTTTTTTGTTTATTATATCTTTTTCTTAAAGCACTTTCCTTTATAAAAGAAACAATATTAAAATATATACAATACAGCGGTTCTTATAAAAATTATTATACAACAGTAATATAAAGATATAAAGCAATGTGTGTATGTGTGTGTGTGTGTGTGTGTGTGTGTGTGTGTGTGTGTGTGTGTGTGTGTGTGTGTGTGTGTGTGGTGTGCGCGGCGCGTGCGCGTGCGCGTGTGCGTGCGTGCGTGTGTGTGTGTGTGTGTGTGTGTGTGTGTGTGTGTGTGTGTGTGTGTGTGTGTGTGTGTGTACATGCTTTTCTTTAATAAATTTACCCTTCAAATTAAAATTATATATTGATGACATGATTGTTGCAAGGGGAAGACGGTTATTATCGATAACGAGAAATTAACACTGTCCGTCGAACGAAAGACAGATGTCGATATTTTGCTATTGGAAAATTAATTGGATTTTCCTAAATTACTTTCGTAAGAGTATTAAGAATCTTGCACATTCATAGGATAACGGGTCGTCCAATAGATTTAATGTTCGTGATAAATCAAGTGGGCAAAACCCTAAATGCGTTGCCAAGTCGAATTTGATAATATACTAGCCATCTTGTGAGAGCCAATAAATCGTGAAATTTATGCTGATCCTTTTCAACCTCTTCCTTCCCCGGGCACTAACGCGAATATCTTCAATATGTAAAATCACGGAAGGATCGAGTTAAACGTAGAAGTTGTAGACAGAATTCTTAAGAATTCGATATTGTCATTTCGGCAAGTTCGTAATAAAAGATCTTGCGTAATATCGTCTATTCTTATGCAAAACACATATCGCTGTCTCATGTTTCACACATACATTATATTCTTTCATATAAAATTATGAAATGCAGTAGAATTATCCCATCTGAAAGCGAATAACCTGTCATCAAACGTATATATGTTCTAAAATATATAAGTATACGCAATTTCTGTTTCTTTTGCAATAAATTTCACGCAATAAATTTCATTTTTATACTTCACATATCAATGACTTAAACACGTCACAGAAAATCGTAATTAATCTGAATTAAAATTTATAAGTTATTCAAAATTTTTCTGCATAAGTTATATATAAAAATATATAATTATAACTATATTATATTATTTCGATTGTCTATAGAGAGAGAATCAGAGTGATATATTTCATCAATGTGCGTACATGCATGTTTTATTTACAAGAATATTTGAGTTATATGCAGCTTCATTTTTTTTCAAGTTTAATGAATGAATGTCGATTAATCATACAAGAGTAATCAATTAATCATCTTCTTTCAACTTTTATTATAATATCATTTTACATACAATACAGAAGTACATAATTGCTTGTATTTATTTTTAGAAATCTTAATATTATCAATCCGAACAAAAATTTCATTCGTTTTAATGAATCGTAAGATAAAAGTCACAACTACAACGTTTTCAATTTGTTTTCAATTTGTTTCAGTTTGTAATAATTCACTGTGCCTCGAGCTTATCGGGAAAAGTATTCCTTTCGTTTCTCATTCCTCCATTCATATTGAAAGTTAAAATCAACTAAGGACAACCTTTCACCAATACTTGAAACTTTTATTCTTTCATCTTCTTTATTAATTCCTTACTCGAAACACATAGATTTGGCATGATATCTTTCTCTGTTTTAACAATCGTTTCAACATAATAGACACTACGATTTCTTTCACTCTTTGTTACGTTCTTATCATCTAATCAACTTAATTTATTTTACGTATTTGTCTAGATAGAACAACTATTTTAAAATTAGTCACAATATATTAACTAGTATAAAATTTTCTCTAAATTTCACATTTGCCAATATTTCAACGTATATTGTAAAGCGCTTTGCGCTGATCTTGGCTATAAAAAAATATCTTAGAGAGAACTGCTACTATCATTCAAACAAAAAAAAATTGTTTTACAATTAACACTAATAAAATTTAAACATTAAGCGCAATTTTCTTTCTGTCTATTTTATACTTGTTTTCCGCCTCAGAACGAAAATCTCGCTACATTTCTAATTTCGCAAAATAAATCCTTCGACACCAGAACGACACGAGTGCGACCGACAAATTTCCCATTTCTTCGGCAACGCACGGGAACTAACTAAATTTCTACGAAATCGAGATTCCTTCTAAGTTCATGGCTGTACCCAATCCCCCGGTGGACAACAACAGGGGAGTTAACATTAATCGCTCACCTTTATCCCGCGTTGCAACTCGTCACGGGCATCACCGTCGAGAGCGCCTAACTTCCGTCACAGCACGACTAGTAGTCCGCCACTTTCGATCTGCCACTCTTCCTCTCGACGATTATGCGTGCGAAAAAAGGGTAGTACTCTTTCTTCCCGTTTGGAAGATGCGCGATTGATAATGTTGCACCGGTATCTATCTGTTCATCACGACCCTTTCGCTTTTTCTCTCTTTCTCTTTCTCCTATTCTCTCTCTTTTATCTTTCTGTTTTCACTCGCTCATTATCGTGCGCTGCGCTAAAACCGATTCGACTTTCTCTTTTGTCGAATGAACCACCCTATCAAATGTACATGTTTCTTGCCATGTTAGATACTGCGTCCCGCAAGATGTAAACGGTTCTCGGGACCGACCGGCACCGACTGAACTCCTGCCGGACGGCAACCCGGAGAACGACGTTCATGCTCCTGCGCTTCGCAACCCGGAGAACGACGTTCGTGCTCCTGCGCTTCGCAACCCTACCGAAGCCGAGGGCGCGGCGTTGAGCGTTCTCTGACATTGATTCGAAAATGAAACTAATAGCGAGAGCTGATAACATAGTATTCTTGTATCGATACAATCCGATTTTGCTAATGTCACGTAATACGATAATATTTAAGGCGCTGTTGAAGAGACGAAAGAACTCCGACAAAGCGTTTACATGCACATTTGTACACATACATTGTTTAAACATACATAGATACATTTATGTATACATACACTTATTAGACATTTTTACACATATATAAATAAATATTCGTGTCACCTTTTTATATTTGTACATCAGATATCTAAACCTAATTCTATGAATTTAATATTGTTTCTTCATGTAATTTTCTAGTTTAGCAATATTAATTTTATAGGTACAAGCCGTAAAATATTTATAGAAAACAAATGTTAACGCGATTTGACAGCTCTGGATGCCATATTAGAGTAACGAATAATAAAAAAAAATCTAAATTAAAACAATTTTTTTCGTTTTTGAAGTTACGAAGTTGATATGAGAGATGTGTATTCATAAATTTTAATTGTGAAAAAGAATTTCCAAATTTATAAAATTAATACAAAATTAAACAGACACAAAAGATTCTGTCGGTAATATAGATAAGTTCAACATCCCCTTAAGATCTATCTTTTGTAACTAAACTTAGTGTACACTCGTTGCACTTAAAATGGAATATATATTTAAAATTTGCGAAAGTTCTACCTCGAAAACGAGATAGATTTTAATGTAGTTTAGTGTAATTAGATGTTTAATTATATAAGCATACTCTCAATCCATGAATTGTTAAAGTAGTACGGACATGCACCAATATGCGATTTTATCGGTAGTGTCGAGAAATGAAAGTAGTTATCTAATTTCACTACTAATATCAGAGAGAAGCCTAAGAGTGATCATGGACGCGTTTTAGCTTTTCGCGTAGGTAACATGCACGTTTTTGTGGTTCTCTTCCGTACTAAACGCAAGAGTGATAAAGAGAGGCGATATGGACACGACTGCCTATCTTTATTACTCTTGCGTCTAGCACGGAAGAGAACCATAAAAACGTGCATGTTACCTACGTGAATAAGGGTACAACTAAAACGCGTCCATGACCACTCTCAGGGTATCAGGCTTCTCTCTGATATTAGTATGTGAAATTAGATAACCACTTCATTTCTCGACACTGCCGATAAAATCGCGTACTGGTGCATGTCCGTACTACTTTAACAATTCATGGTCGAGAGTATGCTTAATATATAATTAAACATCTAATTAACCACAAAAACGTGCACATTACCTACGCGAATAAGGGTACAGCTAAAACGCGTCCATGATCACTCTCAGGCTTCTCTCTGCTAATATTAAACTCGAGGCGTTAGTGTACAAGAGGATTCAATAGTCCCATGAAAAAGTCTGGGATAGCCGTTCTGAGGTTTCTCTCTAGTAATATTATGTTAGCTATTTATGTTCTTAAAATTTAATATTTTTCAAAGTTTGTTCACATTTAGATTGATGTAGAAAAAATTTTTCTTTTATTGACAGTTGATATGATAAGTAAGAATTTATCGGTAGAGTAGATATCAAAAAATATAATTGTACACCAATAAATGGCAACAGGCGATAGCTATATGAATTTAATAAATGATAAAACAATTGAAAATATTAATAGAAATAGAAAAGCGAATATTGAGAAAAAATATAACTCGAAACTGAATCTTATGTATTTATATATTGTATATAAATAAATTTTATATATTATTAAGTTATTAGCTATGAGACAGAAACAGAGAGAGAAAGAGAAAAAAAAGTAAAAGAGAATATATGCATTAGTTAATCAAAAATAAATGTATGTGGACAATATAATATTAACTAAAAGTATCAATTGTAATAAATGGAATATTAGAAATTTATGAAAAATAAGATTGGAAAATATTGCGATTTAAAAAATTGAGAAGATCAATATTAAAACATTCTATAGAGTTCAATGATTCGTAATTTTTGTTTTCACTGTATTTAATTTTACTGCCATATTTGTTCTTAAACATTTGCCCTGTTTTTATGTCCAGAGACCAGGAGGAAATGTGTTAGTGGAAATTTTCATGGAAATATTCCGCATCGCGATCGAGTTTAAAAATGTTACGACGCACTCGTCGCTAGAACGCATTCGTTACCAATTAAAGCGCATAAAATGTTAAAACCCGAGTATGATATTATCGTTACGGTGCATTAAGGTATATTTACGTTGTGGATGTTAATGACATCTCAAGTATCGGGAGTAACAGTCATTCGAAAGATTGGAGGGAATATCAGTTAACTTTTCTACCGTACATTTTTACAACGCGATACCATTCTTATCTTGTCTGTTACTTTGTTATTGCGTTATCTTCTATAGTAAGCATCCGAATGACAGAAGAGTTAAAACAGTCCATGATTAGGTCCTTCCAGGACCAGACCCGAAGGGCTCTGATTCGAAGTTTTTAATTGTGTTTGTCATAAGGAAATATTTATGCAGCAATAATCGCGATCAAATATTCATCGAGTCTTCGATACCAAGGTTCGCCTTCGTCCTCTCATCGGCAAGATCGTCATGAGGAAATAGAGAAAACACATCGTTTCCCCATCGAACAAAATTCATAATTCATGACTCGTTACGTCTATCTACTCGGAGGGTGACTCGAGACAGCATCGGGCCCTTATGCATATTGATACTTTCGCGAGAGCGTTAACTCTTTCCCCCTTGAACACTTAGACGTTGTACTCGCCGTTTGCCGCACGAGATGTTTGCGCATAATTCCACTCATCGTGTTTAGATATCCCGATGTTCATTCGCGTGCCCCCGAGAAATGTTTGCGCAAGCCCCCGATGATGTCCCTCTCCCTCCTCGCCGAGACGATAAGTTAACCGATAAATACTTCGCTTCGTGTTATCTTACTCCGGCGCATTTTCTTCCTTTTTCCTTGTTCAACAATATTTCAGCAGTAACGGAGCAGGAACTGATTCTGCCACCCATACATTCAAAGATGCCGAATGCAAAATGCGAAATTCGTCAGCGTCATCTTAGTCCGGACGATCGCACGACGATTTTCTCGGCAGTTTTTATTTACCGAGTAACTCGCATGCGCGAACAGCGAAACTGTAACGGGCCTAGGCACAATGAAAGAAATAAGGAACATAAAAAAATGGAACATAAAAAAGAAAGAGACATATCAATTAGAAATAGAGAATTACATTTCTCAACATATAGGAAAGCATGCGTCAATACACAATCAAAGAATAGCAAGATGTTCTTTTATTGATAGAAAATAATTTTCTGTTCCTATTTCTTTATATTTAATTGCTTATTCTTTATTCTCGTTCATTCGTGTCTAGATTCTAAAGAATCAACGTAATACACAAGTAAGTATAAGACGTAGTCATATTTTATACTTATTTGTATACATTGTGCGTGTTTCGGAATCGGATAATGTGTCGTGCGATTGTGAGATAATTGATGAGATCCTGTGCCACAATGGAGGAAATATTAGGAACGCAAGAATAAATATTAAATTTTAAATCTAGAAAAAAGAAATGTTAAACGTAAGGCATAATGTAGGCACAAAATAGATATAAGATATAACTATATTCCGAAATTTATTTCGAATTTTTATTTCTAATATTATTAATATTTATTCCTGTATCTCTAATATTTCCTCCATTGTGCACAGAACCTCTTACAATCGCCTGACACACGACCCAGCACTTCGAGGCACCTCGAAGACACGCGCTTATGCGGTTGTACAACACGAGATGCGCACCCGGCGGCGACGTGCGTCATCGTTCTCGATGCGATTCACACAACACGACATCCGCACGTCTGAATGACCAACATCGATCCTAGACGACATGAAAGTCTAAAAGACATCTTAAATATTAAATTTTAGAAATGAAAGAATTATCTTTATGACTACCAAAAAACGTCTTTCAGATATCTTTCAGACTTTTTGACGTTTTGAAAATTGCTTCTATAAGACATTTTTTGGAGCTTGTACAGCTATTTACATCGACTATAACATTTATCGAGAAGCGACAATATATTTATCAGTTGAAATACATGATTAATCTCGATATAACGTAATCTCTATAAAATATTGACATTCATGTTAATCTGGCACTCCAATATTTATTTTGATATTATTTATTAGAATGCTACAGCGATACTATTAAGGTGAAGCTGTCCGGAAATGCGTTGGCAAGAGGAAGAATACGAGACAGAAGTACTTGATAAATCGATGTATCAATGATTTTAATACTTACTACTTTTCTAACAATAAAGCTATCTCTAATTGATCATAACAGATATCTGTTATAATCAGTTTTGTTGTTTTGTAGTAAAATCGTTGCTGTACGGATTTATTAGATAATTCTAGCATCTCATATTCTTTCTCTTGTCAACGCGTTTCCGTCATTAATTTTTGCTGTATAGTAATAGTTATTATCCGCTTCTTTCTTTTAAAATACGAAAAAGATGCCAATATGTGACTCGATTGCGCGATCCTATGAAGTCAATATTCATAATTCATCCTTATTTCAAAATCATTTTAATTAATATTTTAAGATATTAATAAGATTCTGTGATTAATTTATATCTATATGACTTCTTAAATTTATACTTAGATCAGTTTTAAATATGAGAATAAATTATGAGAATAAATGCAAACGCAACTCATTATAACTTTAATCTACTTTCTAAATGCACGGCACGATTAAACAATGAAATTTGAAAAAATAACACATAATAATACTTTGGTACGAGATAACGCGCAATGATCTTATTGGTTATTTTATACGATTATTTTACGCACAAGATTTCTCCGCGAGGAGAAAGGAACGTAGCCAGTGTTTTCGCTCCGATTCTCGATTACGGCGCAAAATAACGGGGCTACATTGCTCAATAACGAATGTTACATCGATCACGTGACTGTCCGCCCGACATTTTTAAATGATACAGTGTAATAGTTATAGTTTTTGCTCGAGATTAAATCGAGATGTTGATAGTGTAAACACATGAAAATGTTTGTATTTTACGGTGACAAAGACGCACGAATTGACACAGTTTCATAAGTATACGTCTGTCAAGTATCTGTCCGCATCTGTAATATCGCAAATCATCGAAGTTAGACATTTAATAAAACGGCTTGAGAAGTAATGGCGCTCGACACTTTAACATAAAACACTTTAACATAAAATTTAATTTAATCCCGGTAACAAATGTACGATTTTATTTTCGTCACATTTTATTTCATTCTCGTTTTTTTCTTTTTTTTTTTTTTCAAAACATGTGAATAGTTGCTGCATTCAGTTCGGTATTCGCGTACGCTACTGCGACAGATTCAATCGACAATTTTTCCAACGCTTTCGACTGGCGGCGATTAAACGGACAGTGGTGTAATCGAGGTCGATAGGTAATTACGCCCGATAACGTTAATGTGACGTGCAATCACGGAATACTATCCTTTAAGCACCGAGCCGCGGAATGAGGCGCCGAATTGTATTGACTACAATAACATCGCGATTACAGTCATAGTTGCATGTCATTCATTGATGAATAACGTATCCTTACTCTTTCTCTTCCTTGATCTTTACTATATTGTACTTCTCACTCGCCGCATCATAAAATGATTTTGCACTTATTTTTACAAAACTATGCAATGGGAAGTGCCAAAGCTTCTATCGAATAATAATTAGTTATTTCTTATTGTAAGCGAATATCGCCAAAACAATGGAGAATATCGTCAAGTCAATGGAGAATATGAAAAAGTGTTTTGAATAAAAGTTTCATGATTACTTTACAATGGATTAGATTTTCCAAAATGTTAAATTTTTCAAAATACTTCTACCACTTAGCATTTATTTTTGAACTGAAAAATATTTTTTACAACTAAATTAAAGTTTATTTCACACCGAATTATTTAGTTACAGAAAATATTTTTTACATAATATTTTGTACATCAAATACATTTTTTAGTTTAAAGATAAATGGTAAATGGTGGGGATATTTTGAAAAATTTATTATTTCGGAAAAATCTAATCATGTTGTTGTTTATAAAATCACTTTTTAAATTTGAAATTTTCATTCAAAATATTTTTTCATATTCTTCATTGTTTTGACGATATTTATTTAGAAACATAACCAATTATTTTCAAAAAGATGTTTTATTCTAAAACCATATATCAGCAGCAAAAATTCTATATATAGTTTACAATATATTCTATATCTTTGCAAAGTTACTTTGAATTTTTTGAATTTTACATTTGCCGAATTTGTCTTGTTAACTTGATTATAGGACATGTCAACATTCTTGCACTTCCCGTTGTCCGAAGGATGAATATAGTAGATATTACATGTTGAGAGTGCCGAACTTAATATCTATATATGTACATATACATTTCATAATTATTGCAGTATTATTGCATAATTATTGTTATTCGCTTTGAGCGTATCATGATTATAGTTGTCAATTTAGTGTTCTCTCGGAGATCGGTTTTCTAGAAAAAAATGAGTAGAAATGGAAATGTTAATAATTCGCTTTGTTCAGCGACGTATATTTAATATCTTAGTATACTTTATGTAAATAAAATCTGTTGCCAGAGGTTTCTTCTTGAAATCAGAAAAAAATATCGAAATTGTCATTTCTGCTATTAGTTTGTTGTCCTTTGTATGTTTCGAAGCGATAGCAAAACTGTTCTCTTCGTATACCATTGATCGATTATAATTTGAAAAATGTTATAATCGACATTTTTTTTTAGTAGGAGTATTTTGATTCTAAATTATCTTAAGAATATATCCTTAAAAGAAAACACTGCGATAACACTCTGTATATTCCGCCAATCTGCGTGAATCGAACAATCAGTTTGGAATGAATATTGATACGAGTGCACCTATCAATTCTTGCATCGTTGGTATGTTGTAGACGCTATATTGTAATCGTCATGGCGATCGTTGCAAATCGTATTGCTCATCACGCCTCTTTTATTCGATAAAAATGTGCAATTGCATTTTGCCGAGTAACGTGTCGCGCGATTATGACAAGTTCATTGTTTGCGCGGTGTCGTTTCGTAATCGCCGATAGTTTTAATGCATTTTCGGATTTCGCATTGATATTTTTTATCCAGCCATTTTATAATCGCCGAACGCTGAATCCGGTGTGTAAATATATTATATCGGGGAGTGCCGAATTATATTGCGCTCGCACGCGCAATTGTGATAGTTGCGTTATTCAGTAACAGTATAAATGGCGGGAGTGCCGAACGCGCGATTTTCCGATCGATCTATTTGTGAAATTGTAATCAATAAACGTGCGTTTTCTATGACTGATGTATGATGATGCGTCATAGATGCAGCTTCAAAGGCAGGAGACAATTTGAATGCAGCCGACTGCTCAGTAAAACAATTTATGAATTGATTCGATCATTTTTCTAATTTAGTATTTTCACTTCATGTTCGACATTAAAAGTTATAATAATAATTTTATTTCTTTGTTTTATAATTATTTAATTTTATAATCATAATTATTGGATGGAATTATTCCTTAAATTCTTGTATTTAATAAAAATAAAGAAAACAGGAAGTTAAGTTTGTATAAAAATCGTGAACAATATATATATATATATATATATATATATATATATATATATAATTTAAATATAAATAGTAATTAAAAAATTTACTTGGATGTAAAGATATTTCATAGAAATTATGGCCATTAGACAACAGTGATAACGACTAACGATAACGATGAACAAGTAAGTAACGATTGATGAGTGAATTATTTCATATTGCGTATTTGAGATAAAAAAAAATTATTTCACTATGAACATTTCTCAATATTTTTATAAGAAATCAGTACATTTTATCGTGCTAAATTCTTTGATAATCTGACATAGCGTTCGCAAACAAAAAATATTATTCCAAGCAAAATTATATGTAAAACATGTTAAATTCTTTGAGGAAATAAATGGAACTATTATTCCAAGCAAAATTATTTGTAAATTCTTTGAGAAAATAAAGATTAAAGTCAATATGCACGTAAGAAATGTCATATCTAATAAAGTTATATATAAAATACATTAGATTTTTGAGAAAATTGTGAATTAAAAATATTCATATATGTATAATATATATAATATATTTAATATGCATAAATTCATATGCATAATATATGAAAAACGTTATTTTGTATACTAATATAAAATTTTTGAAAATATTAATTTAAAATTTAAACGTTAATTTATCCCCTATATCTATCATTAAGTTACACAAATTTTCACAGAATAAAAATAAAACATAATGCCAACATTTTAATTATATTTCATTAATAAATTAATACAAAATTATCGCAAATTGATGGACAATTAATCGCTCAAGTTCTCTGTCGCAATATTCAGTATCTTAGTGAAATGTTTTGGGAAACATGGCAATTTTTCGTGTAATCGGGCGTTTTACATCGAAACTGCTGGTTTTGCCAGGAGGCAGCCACCGTTTCCAATGGCTGAGCCTTGCCAAAGCTCAGCAGTCAACTACGATGATATATAGATATATGCATACGAGATGATATCACGAGCGGGATATTTCGAAGTTTTATTTGATTCCCGGCAACGCGGAAACACGAATACGTCAGTCGAAAATGTAACGAAGACATTTGCTGTATTGTATACTATAACGATTTGTAATCCTAGAATGTCGCTTAAAAATGAATAATCATAATCACTAAGTTTGAATGGACAAATTTGTCTCTTTATTGCTCTTTAATCATATTTGCAAACATTAAAATATAAAAACTGATAAGATTAAAGTCTACTTTTGTAAATTTGCTGTAACCATGTGCCATTTTAATTTAAATTAATAATTGACTTCTAATTAAATCAAAGTTTATCCTCTTGCTTCTAAATCAATTTCAAATTCATCAAGAAATGTATGTCTTCTTCGTACTTTCTTTATGTATTCTCCTGCGCTTTTTCATATTTATTAGACTGCTTGTCTCAAAACAACGCGAAGCAATAGAGAGTTAAGCAAATTCCTGGCGTAAAACTGGCGGGACGAGTTACATTTCGAGGAAACGAGCCGGCGCCGACTCTAAATAAAACAAGAAGGGAAAAAAGGAATAGAGAGATCGAGATATATCCAGGACCAACGCCTATGGTCGAGCTTAATTATTTCGCTCGCGCGACGGCGGCAGATTAGAATAAAGCTCACTTTGCGGTGAAAAGACTTCTCCTCGAGAGGAGCAAACGCAATCTGAAGTTGCCAAGTGCGGCTAGGAAAGGGGGCAGAATGGAGGGAGGATTGACTCGCCGGTCTCTGCTCGACCCGCAGGACCGACACGGATGAAAAAAACTCCGATAGAGTTCCAGCGCGGCCTCCTCGCTCTGGTCTGGCCCCAGGAAGCGGCGAGAATTTAATTAAGAATTTCCGCGGATGGCGAGAGCGCGCCATATTGCCGTGACACACACGCGTCACCCGGCCGCGAATCACGCGACTTTCTCCCTCTTTCCTGCAGTCATCCCTAATTAAATCGAAAGAAATCTCACGCTGCCGTTCTTTTCGTCTTTCCTCATTCGATATCTTTCCTTCTCTTTCTTGGGATTTGTCCCCCCTTCTCCCCCCACCATACTTGGTTCTCGATCTCTCTTTCTTTCTTCCTATATCGAAGTCCCTTCGGTGCCAATTCGATGGTTCCGACTATAGAAAACTTCGCGAAGTAAGAAAATTTGCATTTTAACCTTCGTATCCTCGAGGGTTTATTTCACTATACTACTTGTCGAGCACTTGCTATTAATACAGATAAATGGAACGGTTATATTCAAGAATTGACATAAAATTAAATCTTTCAGTTTTTCATTTAAGCACATTTCTTTTTATTGTCTTAATTTTAACTTAAATATTTGAAAAGAATATTATTAATAAAATGAATTGTATTTAATACTATTATTTAAAAACTTTTATTATATTACATTATTATATTATTATTATATTATACATTATATTATTTATTAGATTTATTACAAAAAAGAATATTATTTTATAAATTTATTCTGGATTACAATTATTGTACAACAAGATTGTAATATTTTTGATGTATATTATAGAAATTTTTAACTTTTTATATATATATATAAAATAGAACCCAAATAAATAAATTAATGTAAAATATATTTATTATTACTTAAAAAATATATTTATATATTATTAATTAAAGGGTTTTTATAAAACAGTTATATGGCGACAGATCTTCTTTCTGTGAGAAAGTCTGAATAAAATCATATCGAACATGTTTTATATTTTCGAGATATTTTTTTTCACAGATAACACGCTGTTTTATTTTATATTATTAATTTAATCAATGGAATTTTAACGCTTGGATTTCCTCAACAGTAGATACAATTATCGATTATTACAACGGCAATATTGCAATTGTTGACGTCTGTATAAATCTTCCTGCGTAATATTTAAATAAAGTTATATTTATCCTTAATATAATATCAAGCTAAATGCGATTACATTACCATAATTGTATGCAAAGCATGATTAGCGATTATTTTCATCCATCACGTCGATTGTGCAATATCAAGAATAACTTCCATGATAAAGTGACATTCTTTGACTCTGCTCAATAATAGATTCCAGAAGAGAATTCGTGATGCCTTTATTGCAATATTTGAAATTCCACTGGAATTCAATAATGGCCCAATCCGCTATATTGGGTGCCGTAAGTAAATTCTAATGGAGAGGTATGGAGGTTCAAATCGTAGTTAACAAAACAACAATTATTCTCAGCCAATGACAAAATTAGCGACGGCATGTTTCTGAATATACATTTTTCAATAAAATCAAAAGGTCTTTTCGAATCGATAGCAAAAATGATGAAAGACAAATTTATGTAAAAAATAGCGATCGAGCTATTTATAAAAGAATTGATTTAAAACTCTCTCTCAAACTTTGTCGAACCTTTTTTTCTGTGATATTTCCCTATTACCATCTTCAAAGTGATTAAAATCGACAAAAAAATTACAAGTTTGATGCGCATGCGAAATTCAAGAAATTTTTTTATATCTTTGAGATTTTTGAAAAGCTTAGAGTTTTTTTTAAATTAATTTTTTAAAAATTGAGTTACAATTTTCTTGTATTGAATTATCGTATTTTAAAATAAGACGAACTTACACCTCATGTGTATAAAAATAAGTAAAAATAAGTAAATATAAATTTAATTTTTATAATCTCTTTCTTTCTTTCTCTCTCTCTCTCTCTCTCTCTCTCTCTCTCTCTCTCTCTCTCTCTGTCTGATTAATATTATTACTATACTGATTAATATTATTTTTAATGATAAAGAAAAGTTGAAAATGTACAGATTATTTAGAAACAGAATAATCCAATGAAAAAAAATAGTAAAAATAAATAAACATTTTAAGAAAACATTTTAAGAAGAAAAAATTTTAATATTACAATTGAGCAAAAGTTTTTATTTTTCAACTTCGTATATAATCTCACAGTCAACATTTTGTTTAAGGCTTATATAATCGATTTAGAAATAAAGTTAATTGAAATAGAAACATTGCCGAATGAAAAGTTGCCGCTTGAAGAAATTTGAGAATCTTCTTGAATGTTTAAAATAATTTTTTGGAAAGTGAAATTTACGATTTTTTTTCAATGTTACGTAAATCTGTTTTAAAATTTTTATTACTATTTCGAAGTATTCTCTTTAATTTTTATAAATAATATATAATAATTTGCGTTTGAAAATATTGGTATCTTCTGTACTTTAATTGTTTTATATGAAATTCGTATTTCTTTTTTTAAAATTTAATCTCATATTATATAAATCATCAATATAGTCTCATGATACAAATATATATAAATTATATTTCTCATTTATTATCTCATTGTTCAAATTTACATTTAACTGAATTTAAATATCGAAGATTCTTACATTTTTTGGAATTATAATCTTGATATAGACGAATGATTAGTACTTGCTGCGATAGAACCACTGGAGATGGAAATTATGGAATAGAAAGGTACGCTGGCATTTAAGAGTTCCCCACTTTAAGTCTTCCTTCCTATCCCTATCATACCTTTTACTTTCCTCCCCTTGGATGATACAACGCACCATTCTTCTTTTCGACATTGATTAATGATTCTTTAGCAATATATATATATGTATATATATATATATATATATATATATATATATATTACTCATGAATATACATATACATTTCTGCGTAAAAAAGTAATATTTATTTCTTTTTCCGCATAATAGCTCCATGTTCCATTCTTGTAACTAATTCTTAAGGGGAAAAAAAGAGCTTATCCAAATTTTTGGAATATTAACAAGTATTATTAAATACTAAAATAATATTTGTTTCAAAAGATGATATCGGTTATTAAATCTTTTATAATGCAAAAAACTTTTTATTTTACAAATTAAATGAATTCTGGAGCTATCAATTAATCAAATTAAAATTTTAACAATAATATTTATTAAATGTATTATAGAAATATAAACATCTATAAGCTTCCTTATTGGAAAATCATATTATTAGGGGAATTTTAGGGATAAAGATGGAATAAAATAAGATAGCCTTCTATACAACCCGTTTATTATAAGCTTGAATCATATATTAAATGATACTCATATTAAATATATAACTCAAGTTTTCAAATATACTTCTACATATCTTGTACATATCATCAAACGTATGTGCTTACATGCGCCTATATTTGAGATGAAAAATAATAATAACATGCTATATAAGGCTATAAGAGGAATTAACGATTAAATCGTCGATGTATTACCGCTCAGCATCGTCTTGCGACGAAGCTGCGTGTGAAAGTTCTTGAAAGAGAAAATAAAAAAACGAAATATAATGATAAACATTCTTTGTGTAAGGGAACGAATATCCGGCATTCGCAAGACACACTCCGTACGTATTTCTGGGCTGCAGTTGGATCACTCGATGTGATTGCAATTTATTGTTCCAGAATCGTCGATCGAAACAAATCACGATCTTTCTAGCCGAAAAGTGGCGATCGACATGACGCCCGCTTCCCCCATGTTTCCTATTCTCTCTCCATTGCGCTATTAATATTGGCTATGTAATTATCAGGCGAGGTGCATTCTTCATTTTCATAAGCATGTCTTTATGTATTATACTTACATCATGCATGTAAAAGAGGACAAGTCCGAAACAGACTTCTATTTCTATCAAAAAAAACTTATTTGAATCAATTTTTCCTTTCTTCTTTTTTAAAAATTGGCCTACCTAATGCGAAAATTTCAATTCCTTTTCGCACTTGGCCGCTTTTTTATGCTTTTACTTTCATATTTCATGTATTTTGCCAAAGAACCAGATTTAAATCAAACATTTTATCGTTCGAAATTATTTTTCAAAAAAAGCTTATTGTTTTAACGTGATCAGGAATCATGATTTTTATTTTAATGTGACATATTACGTGATATCTGTTTGATGATAAAAATTTTCACCAATGTTTGAGATGAAATTCGCCGATGACAGCGCGCAATTTACACAAATGATAAATATACAAAAAGTTATATTCCTGAAAAAAATCATCAAACAATTTCTTTCATAACTTTGAATATCGTGAATAAACTAATCTAAGATACATATATAAATATCAGTTTCACAATTATTTGACGATAAGACTAATCGAAAAAAAATAAATTTTGAACAAAGAGATGGTTTTTAATAAAATCCATTATTGTTTTAAATCTTATGCATGAAATAATAAAAAATTAAAAAAACAATTATCTAAATTAATTTTAGAAATCAATCTTGACATTACTAATTAAATTTAAATTAGTTTCCTTAAGAATTTTTGAAAACAATTGAATTGTGCAGCTATTACAATAAATCTTTTAATAAGAATTTATATACGTAAATCTATAAGAAAGAATATATAATTTATATTAGTAAGTTTCAACTTCTTGTGTGTGTGTGTGTGTGTGTGTGTGTGTGTGTGTGTATATATTGTTGAATCTATTTAGAAAATATCGGAAAATAATTGTGAAGCTATGATTGCCGATAACATTGTGTTAAAAAGATTACCTGTTCTCAAGATTGTATTATTAACATTATCACACGCTAAATTGTCTCGGTTAAAGCCGTATGTGTAACAATGTCGCAAACTTCTTTTTACGCACTCTATATTCAGTGGACGGATACACGAGCTATAATAATTTTGTCTAAAAAGTTGGTTCTCCGTGCATGATTTTCGAGACGCGAGCGTAATTTTTTTCTAAAAAGTTCCACTTCCGCTTTCGACCGATTCGTCTTCAATGACGAAATCGTATTCGTAGTCGGTATATGGAACTAATGCATTTTAATGACGCTTTAAAATCCATTTCGGTCGAAAATCAAGCACGCTCGTGTGACATAGAGAGTGAGTTCGACATTTTTTTTTAAACGTCGATCGTGTGATCGCAGCATAGCGCATTTCCCTTTTCAATAATTGAGTCGATTTCGAAAGAAAAAACCATTTATTTGATTCCAGCGCATACATGTTTTTCAACTTCACTAGAATTTGCGCTTTTTACAGAAATTCGTCGGTTTACGAATGCAGAAATATATATATATATATATATATATATATATATATGTATATATGTATGTATATGTATATATGCATGCGCAGCATAATCCTTCTATTTAACTTACATGATAAATGAATAATAAAAATATGGTCTCCCTTATATACGAAATAGAATGAATCCAGATATCGAAAACATTAGGAAATAAAAGGAAAAATTGAAAACAATCTTTTTTAGAAAAGATTTTAAACTATTAGCATAGCGATGCTTACAATAATGCCAATTTTCCGCAATAATTGTACATTTTCGCCGTTTAGAATCTTTTATTTCAAAACAGTTCACCATTTACTGCTTCATGTTTCACGATGTGGAAAAAAACCACTTGTCCTCAGTGTCACACATGTATTTTGTATGTAAATCAACTCCGTCCCTAAGTGCTAATTATGGTAATTACGTTATGAACACTTACGAGTAATTTCGTACACTTACGCCAAAACGGAAAGCTCGTATTTCATGTTTCTGTTTTAATAAAACACTGTAAATTTTTAAGAATAGCCGAAACGATCGAATTCGACTAACATTGACATCAAATTCTTTTTCATTTATTATAACTTTTAATTTGAAAAATTTGAGATTGTCATAATTTTATTCAACTATCATTTGAAAATTGTTAAAATATTTTTCAAATAAATCTGCTCTTAAGACATTAATACAGATTAAGATATTAAGACATTAATAAGAAATTAAATGGCTAATTAAAAATTAAAATAATTTAGTTCGAAGTTTTTCTTATTAATCGTTATTTTAAATTGTTCGTCACTGTTTGTCGTTTAAGTCGATCGGCACGCTTATCGCATAGGCGGTAAGTCTCAGTCAAACGGGACTTGCTGTCGGTATCGACGTACGCACATAGGTACATAGGTACTCTAAGCTTAATCATATTTGTCGATAGAATTGACCTCATTTTGCTTGTTACAGTTGCTTACGATACCCCGATTCCGTTCTGTTCGCACGCGACGGATGCGCCGAAAATTTTTCACGGTGTCAAGTATTGTGCATCTACATAAAAATCGACGACTTATTGAATATTTCCTTGGTTTTCCATCCACGTTTTCGAATCCACTATGCTTCACATTGTTATCATAATTTTAACGCTAATCCATTCTGGATAAATTTATTTCAGGATAGATCTCTCTTCAGATTTAAACGCGAAGCGTTTTTTTTTTTAAATCAATTTATTAATTACATTTGCGAATTACTCGATTAATTCATCACATTCCACAATTTTCGTCGGCGAATTCGACTAACAAAGTACGAAGCATGGTGGACTTAAATGAGTAAATTTAACCCTTAAATGCGTCTCCCTGCAATACTACAGATAGTCTATTCTTCTGCGAATAATTTTCTGTCTACTAAATAATTTACATCACATTGTTGCGTGATGTTGTAGAAAGTAGACTAAAGAAATTTATTTTCCATTGAAAAACGCGGTTAAGAGTTAAATCGTTGCCGAACTATTGCGGAAATTATTTCCGTGGCTAAGACACCGACTAATTCGTCAATGCACAATGCAATTTATCTCTAAAATTGGTAAAAACATGACCGCACTATCAACTAGAGTCACCTGTAAGCTCGAATTTGCGGTTATTCAGAGTCAACAAGAGTCGCTTTTCCGTTTTAAGCACCTAGAGCATACGTCTCGCAAATTAATCGATCTCGAGAGAAGTCTGTTAGGAAACCTAGGAAGAATTGTCCCAGAATATCTATCAAATAACCAACTTTTCTACGTGGCTTGACGTTTCATCACATTGGGACAATCCGAATATTAATATTTAACAAATTCGTCTAAGTTCTCTCTTCGATCTTACGAGACAAGCTTGATCCGTGCTTTCGCTCTAGTTTCTCCTATAACACAGGTCAGACTTGGGAACGTCACAGAAAACTGACGACGATTTCTTGGCCGCAAGACCGATAGTGTCGAGAAAGTTCATAGCTTAATTTTTCATCCAAATTCCCGGGACGACTGCAAAAAGTTCCAGGCACGGTTTCGTTACGCGATTCACTAGTTAAATCATCGATAATATATCAATCGATGAATATCTTGAAGTATATATTAATTTTTTCGATTCATCACACATTTTTGTATACGAGCTCTAGAGCTCTCGATCGCTCTAAGTTAGCAAAAATAAGCATTTGTATATATCCAGATCTAGAATTTTTCGTGGATATATCTCGCAATTACGGTCAACGTAGTTTGATCAATATTTGTGACTATATTAGCTTAATTCTTTCAGTACTAATAATTAATAAAATATAAGATTCTATTAATTATTTTAATAAAATTAAACATTTGTTTTTTAAGAAAATCCATTCGAAAAACAAAGTTTTCGCGGTGTCTGATTTTAGTTTAATTCAGCACTGAAAGAGGATCAGCTGACAAATTTGACGTTCCCCATGGCAAGAAGAAAATCTCGAGAGACGTTTGCGGCGACTCGCAATTTTTATCTCGACGACGAATTTCGACACTCTCGGCCTATTTACTTAGCAGCGACATTGATTAACGATTATTGTTCCGCCGACGAGAAGGATACAAAGTAATATATTTACCTAAGGAGAAGCACCAACGAGTCGTGAACGTACAGCTCTCAGCTGAATTGTTTCTTTCTTTCTTTCTCTCTCTCTCTCTCTCTCTCTCTCTCTCTCTCTCTCCCCCTCTTTCTCTCTTTCTCTGCTCGTCCTCTTCTTTTTTTCTAAGGTCGATGCAGCAGATTTGTAGTATCGCGATGTTAAAATCGCGTCGCAAATTTGTCCATTGATCGATGACTAAACTTACACTTTTACATCGTCTATTAATAGTAGCAGTTTATTTATATTAATTGTACCTAATGCATATCTTAACACCTAATATATCCTAGTATAATCTAAATATATAATATATATCGTGTACGTACTATATATATATATATATATATATATATATATATATATATATGTATAACGCGTAACACTAGTGAACGTACAATTTACTTATAGAGTATATTCAATATTTTCTATATAATATCATATATACATATAAATATATATATGATACACATACACACACACACACATATATATTTATATTTATATATAAATTATAACGCTGCTAGCGACTGATTTCTCGCATTCTCACTTCTGTGTTACTTTAATTACATATACAATAATATAATGTATATCTTTCTTTCATATATATATATATATATATATATATATATATATTTATATATATATATATATATATATGTGTAATATATTTATATATTTCTTTGCACAGTGCGTCCTTCGGGAAGAACACGCGCTATTAATGTTTAAACTCTTCTATTTAAAGCGCAGCTTCAAAATTTTATTCTTTCAGAAAAACTTCGAGTTTATTCATTATCCTTCATTAAAGTTGTTTCACTCGCAACAAAAAAATATATAAATTTTTTCATTTTACTTAAACATGATTGGTTGCTTCTAATCGAAAATGAGCTAATGTATCTTACATTTGAGGTAAAACAGGCTTTTAGAAGCAGACAGCCATATTTACAGAGCAATTAACAGTCCTACTGAGATCGATCTCGTGTTGAAAAGAGGAAGAAAAAGAAAAAGAAAAACTCATTTCCACAACTGTTTGACTAATTCACGCTTTTGTTTGGAACATCGGCATTCAAGAGCAAGAAATGCACTAATAATGTACTAATAGCGCATGCCAAATTTAAAAGGGGCGCATTGTGCAGCGATATCTTGCGCCTTAAAGCACTATGAGGTTACTTCTTTATAGACGATAGAGATCGTTGTACGCACAGTGTTACACGTCGGCGAGTCTTAATTCTTCATCGTTTCTTTTTCGTCTCCTCTACTCGCACTCATCGCCGTGTCCTTATAAATATATCTATGTACGCGGTTATGCGATTATAACAATTGCGGCGTGATCTAGAATTGGTTCGCGTTTTGTGAGATGGCCGCGTTAAAATCTAAGTTTACCAGATCACACGTATCTTATATCTTAAAAATTGACTTGAATCTCGCCGATCGCGAAATTTAAACAACTTTGAAGCAGGGATTGAAAATATTAAAATATTAGTACCGTCATTTCTTCAATTTTATATAATATAATCAAGATGAAAGTCGAATGGAATAATTGTCCATATATCGTAATATACAAAATTTATTGATGTGCTAGTATTAATAGTATTAGCAATGATTGAAATTATTATATTGAAATTATTAACACATTAAATTAAATAAAGTTTTTTTTGTTTTCACAATGCAAAGATTTGCTGCAGTTGAAAACAGAAAAAAATTTTTTCTAATTATTTAGATTTATATTATTTCATACTAAATTTTTAATATTATTATTTAAATTCTTGTAACATATTTATAACAAACAAATATTTTACAACAAACAAAATAATTTTAATTATAATCATTTCATATTACATATATAATTTCTTTCTTGAAATTCTTTTAAGTAAAATATTGATACTTTAATTATTTCTTTATATTACGTATAGGAATATACCTGATTGATTTGAGAATATTAGCATTTATTACGATAATGGATATCGATAATATCATTATTATCATAAAATTATCTATATACCGATATTATGAACATTTCGTTTGTATCATTATTTAACGACATTATTTAATTTTTCAATAACGGTATAATTAAAAGATTTTAATGTTGCAGTTTTATAAGAATAAAGTCTTTATGATACTAATATATATAATCATTAGTAAAACTTCAGTTCCTGCTTTCAAAGATTTTGAAAAAATTGTGTGAAAGAATCACACGGAGTAATTGAAACGACGCTTTCAGCAAAGTTTATCTATTCCAAGTTCTAAACGTGATTAAATTGTCCATTTTGGCGATTTAATGTATATTCCAACGGTTCGAATCCTCGATTTTACAGGTCGGAGACGCTTCATAAATCGAGATATTCGGGAGGTTACGGCTTTGAGAATCCTTTCAATAATTAATGATTGAGAATTAATAAGAATTAATTGATTCAACGCACAATTATCGTTAAAAATAAATTGTTATTGTAATATTGTCAATATAAATCGGCACAACTTTTTTGAGCAATAGCATTGTTGGATAACTGAAATACTTTATTAGTAAAAATAATACTACAACAATTAGTAATTGAAAATGGTCATGTACAAATTAACCCTTAAAGTCTGAATTATAATATGTAAATCTATAAATATTTTATATAAATATTTAAAAATAAAAGAAAATATTTTTCATATAAACATTATATATTAAAATAAATTATTTAAATAAAAAAAATTATATATATATATATATATATATATATAAACATAACATCAAATTCATTCCATGATTATTAATTAAAAATAAAGACTCGATAATCTCTAATAAGTAATATATTAGATTTCTTGATGTTAATTCATTTGGAATTTAAGGGTTAATTGTGCAAATGATTTTTACAAAAAAGAAAATAAAACAAAAGAAAAATAAAATAAACAATCTAAAACAGATTAAATAAAAGAAAACAAATCTTTTCGATCACCTTTTTGTGAATCGCCAGACACAAAGAAAAAGAACTTTGATGGAAGAAATAATATTTTACAATATTTCACTAAAATTTGATTTAGTCATACATTACAAAACTTTTCGTAAATCCAAACTTGTAATCTCGTGGTCGTGGTTAGCATCTCCGACCTATAGTGAGCAGCAGCTCATTGTAAAAGAAGCTGAAAACATTTGATGAAGTGATGATGAATCCCTCGCCGACGTTGATCGCACTCGCGACGTTTTAGTTTCTCGCACTACAATTGCACTAGCGTAAATTGGCATTTTTGAAGTACGTATTTCGTCGTGATCTGGTATCATTATGTCTATATCTTATCACAAATCGCCGGTTCACCCTTTCGTCCTCGGTATGCCGAACATCTGCAACAGAAGAAAGACAAACCATTTCGTTACGGACTTTTACATAAAGTCGTGACTGATTTGCACATTTTAATTATTGAATGTATATATATATATATATATATATATATATATATATATATATAAATAACATATTGTTTCGTTATTTGAAATTGTCAATATTTTTACAAGTAAATAGATAATGTATTATTTTTGTTTAAACAATTTAAAATCCAAATAATAAATAAAAATATCTCTGCAGCGATAATTATATAACATTATATATATATATATATATATATATATATATATATATAAAATGCTATATAATTATTGAATAAATATATAAATAAAATATTTAAAAACGTTTTTGCAAAAAAAACTTAATGACATATATTCAACGAATATTATTCACTCAACGCGTTTCTGAGACGAGTTGCAACTTATAATTAGGCATGATACCTTCGTCTGGTTAAGAACGCAGCACTTGAATAAATACAGATTTCCGAACTATCGTTGAATATATTGGCAATTTTGAACAAATAAGATTATTAAGCAACGATGGCATTTTAGCGGAAGTTCATATATCATAAAACTGCATATAAATAGTTATTAAATAAAGTAAATATTAAATAGATAAGTTATTGTTATTATTTATCATGCAATCAAAAAATAAAATTTGTAATAAATAATATAATATTGGTATAATATTGATATAACATTGTAGATGAACATTTAATTCATTTTGATGCAATGTATTTAATCACATTTATGTTAGCAGATAAATTGTTAAATACCTTTCAATTAAAAATAATCTCAAAATAATAGAACAAAGTAGATATTAAAAAAATTAAAATTAATCTCAAAATGTACATTATATAATACATTATATAATAAAGAATAATAAATTTTATATTGATAAATATACTTAAAATCGCAAAATTCTCAATCATTCTGTCAATAGATATTTTCATTAATTTTAAAGTCATGAATATATAACATTTTAAAGTACTACTGATCTTTGTGGAATATTAAAAATTTTAGATTTAGCCTGAAACTAATTAATGCTTAATAAGTAAATTCGATAATGGGCTTTCAATTAATGCATTGACAAATGAATTCAATCAAAGGCTGTTTCAACGTGATCTCTTGGAAAATGGAAACTTCCGAGACTGTTCGGCTGCTAAAGGGCCGTTTCGGCTATTTTCCACGCGCTTGATCCATTGCCCTAAATTGATCTAGCTACGCGACGAACGAGTCCGACCTCGAAGAAGTCGACCGTGGCAGCAACTTTTTCATTCCTGATATTGAAAAGTTTTCCTCCGAGCCGCGAGAGCTAGAGAGATCAAAATCCCTCTCTTCCGACGTGATCTCTCGACATCCGTCGGGATGGTCGACCGGAAGCGACAGTTCTGCAGATTGGTTAAAGAGCGGAGGAGAAGGATCGCGAATCGCGACGGGAAGAATGGGAAAGGGCGATTTGAGCGAGAGAGGGAAGAGAAGCATCGCTGGGGAAGAGAAGCGAGGAGTTAGGTAGAGATGACGTAACGCCGTCGTTATATTAGGTTGTTACAAAAATCGCGTCGATTTCTGCGAGAGTGACTCTTCTTACAAAAGCGCGCGAAACTTCCATAACACAATTTCCAGCGAGATTCCAACAAGAAGTTGTAGATGATGAGCAATGAAGCGCGAATATGTGTAATGGAATAGAACTAAACGGTTGATAACTGTAATGACGCAAGTCACTCAACAATACTGCATGTTTACTAATAATCGCAACTATTAAATGTTAAAGGCAGTTGATAAAGAAAACGATAGGGAACAAAATTAGAATATTAGAAATAATAATAAAAATTATGAAGAAAGATGTTCAAAGAAAAATAGAACAGGGAGAAAAGAAAAAAACGGCAAGAAGCAAAGAAAAGGCAATCGAAAAGAAAAGAAAAAACTTAAAAAAATAAGAGTAATATGAATAGATAATAAATATAAGAAATGACACATACAAGAAATAACGGCGAGAAAAATCGTAATCGTTTCCTTCAAACGAAGAGAGGAACAAAAATGACGGAACGGGATTAAGAGAAAGAGTAAATGAAGAAGAATAATGCGGAAGGATATATATATATATATATAAATATTGCTACTTTGTGAACTCTGTCTCTTACAACGTATATATATATATATATATATATATATACGTTGTAAGAGACAGAGTTCACAAAGTAGCAAGGACAACGATGAGATAGTAAATATCGAGAAAGATAGAGAAATGGAAGTAAAAAGAGCAAGGATTATACAAAGAAAGATTAAAGAGAGCAAGAGCGATAATGGCAAGATAATAAATATCAAGAGAGACAGGAAAACAAGGAGAGGGGAACGTCTCTTAATTCGAAGAATGCAAAGAGCGAGGATAGCAGGATCAAGATCGAAGCCGAAGCAAAAATAATGCATAAGCGAGCGGCGCTAACAAGGTCGACGATGCAGGATCAAGATAGGGACCCAAGAAAGAAGAACACGAAGCGAAGTTAGGGAACAAGGACAACTTCCCAAGGTAATAGATACCAGGATACTCCAATCAAGATACAAAGAAAGAAGAAGAAGGCAAAGAAGTAGAAGCGAAGGGACGCGGCAAGGGTGGACCAGGTAACGGATATCAGGTTAGAAGTGGAAGAAAAAGAGCTAAAGAAGGATAAAGAGAAAACTCAAGGATGGGAATGCGGGAGTAAGAGAGAGCTCGCAGCTCACATTCGTGATCGAAGCATTGTTTAGCGAGAAGTCGATAGCTGATATCGGCGAAGTGAGTCGATGCACGCAAACCTGTACGACGAGAGGGAAGGAAAAGGGTGGACGATTTAGGGGGACAAGAAGAGAGAGAGAAAGAGAGAGTGAGCGAGCGAGAGCAGGATTCTCGTTGTCGCCATCGTTGTCGTCGTCGTCGTCGTCGTCGTCGTCGTCGTCGTCGTCGTAGTCGACGTCGTCGAAGTGATTTACATGCACGCCGAGGCGGCTTTTACCGTTCGTGAACGTGTTCGTAACGCGTACAACGATACGTAGCTCGCTGGGTGTGTGTGTGTGTGTGTGTGTGTGTGTGTGTGTGTGTGTGTGTGTGTGTGTGTGTGTGTGTGTGTGTGTGTGTGTGTGTGTGTGTGTGTGTGTGTGTGTGTGTGTGTGTGTGTGTGTGTGTGTGTGTGTGTGTGTGTGCGTGCGTACGTGCGTGTACGTTTGTGAATATTTATGTATGTGGATATGCGTGTGCATACAGGCATCTACTGTCGGCTAGCTAACGCCGAAATCCGGGAATTGGGTTTCGCGTTGGCGGGCGCGTCATTACTTTGTTTATGTGAACGAGAACGTGCTGAGACAGCGAAGAAAAAGTGTCCCGTACGGGCAGACCCGGACGGGCTAATATTTAACGGATGGGGTGGTAGCGCGGAGCGGTAGCGCGAGCATAGCGCTTCGCACGATTTTTTCCCCAGCTTTATGCATGCGGCTGATCCACTTCGTGAACGACGACCAATCGTCACCCGCCCCCGCTGCCTGCATTGGCAGCATACCAATACCAAACCGATTTCCGTTTGTTCGTTCGACCGATGTACTCCGCTCGCTACGAGGTATTTCTTCTCTCTTGTCACTTCCGTTTTGCTCTGTCCTTCTATCAGAGAGAAAG
The DNA here is from genome assembly GCF_055798465.1 of Pogonomyrmex barbatus. Lineage (NCBI taxonomy): Eukaryota > Metazoa > Arthropoda > Insecta > Hymenoptera > Formicidae > Pogonomyrmex > Pogonomyrmex barbatus. The sequence goes on from NW_028297098.1 coordinate 22,655,278, forward strand.
ATTCGCGCGCGAAAGGGTAATGCAAAGATAGTCTCAAATGATATTGGATGGAATACAAGAGAAAGGCCGAAATATAGACTACAAAGGGAATTAAAATATAATAAATTTAAAATATATTTAAAAATTGTTTACTTAATTAAAAGAAAGTTTTTGTTTGCAAAAGTTTTTAAATCCTAAAATTTTGAGCAAAAAATTAGAATAATTACACACAATGAAGTAATTAGAATAATTACTATTATATTATCCAATCATTATTTAATCTGCTTAAATAAGTGAAACGCAAGGTAAAATTATTAGATTGTAGAAACAATTACATTTTAAGTTAATTTAGAAAATGAAAATGGAATCATTGATTCCTTCTGTAGCAACGATCGTGATTTATTCAAAGATTAATTACATCAATTTCAAGATTAGATGCAACATTGTTGCATAGTAGATTAGAATACTCTGTCTTATATATCAATTTTTAAATTGCTTACATCACCGATCTTTTTCTTATATTTCCTTGTTTCAACAACTCTATCACGTCTCTTCGTGATTTTCCTTCGATCATTGGTATTCCCTTGCGACCTTAAGCGAGACATCGTCGGAAACGAAGACATCGATTCGAGCGAAAAGGCAGGAAATGTATACCGAGTTACCAACTAAGTGCAAGAAAAAAGCCATGAAAGAGCAAGGACGGACGGAAGGAAGAAAAGTGAAAGGAAGAAACGACGCCTTGTTGAGTACGCGTTTTCCAGACTTCGTATCAAAGGACCTAAGTCCGCGAGTAGATTTAACGATTACGCTTTAACGATCACGACGCGTAGCACTGTTATGCGCATTATTACGAGGTGAAACGCGTATTGCGTATAATCATGAATTGCCAGTGGACCAACGCATATCGCAATCAGCTGCATTCTCGTTGCGACAACATTGATTTAGAGTCGATCATAATTAACCTATCTGAAACCATCCAGCGAGAAGAAGGCAGATTTTGCAATAACAAAGATATAAATTATTATTTAGATATTTGTCACATTACGTAAGTATATGTAAAATGGCGTGTCTATCGTTTGGAGGCAACGTCTTTTCGTCTTTGGATTAAGCTTAGAAATGGCAGCTGTGAATTCAAATTAAGTTTCCCTAGACAAAAGGATCGCATCTTTCGGACATTCGACGTGCAATTTTCCTGACACGTGTCTCGCGTGGAAATTCGGTGCCGGCGGATTTAGACAGCAGCGACGGGGACGGAAAGAAATGGTAGCTAGGCGGCTCATTCATTCGCACACGTACAAAAGCTCTCCCAGCAGGATGAAAGATCGGGCGTCGATGCTAAAACGCGATCCCTCCCCCCCCCTCCCCGCCCGAACGTGCTAATGGATTCTGCACTCCGATGTCATCTTCCTTTTTTTTTCTTCTTTTTTTTTTCCACCAATTCCAGCTCGAATCCATATACTTTCCGGTTTCTGTGTCTCGATCCCAGGTGCTCGCGTTTCGCGTTTTCGCATGATGTAACGTATAATTGGGCGAAATTAGAATCGGGATGTATTCACTCGCTCATCCGCTCTCAGGACAGAGAGAAAAGTTCGGGCGCGCATAATGCGATTGCATTATTACCGTGGATCCTGGAAATCAGCGCTACGTCCAAGTAGGACTCGTTAAGTACTTAATGGATAGCGCTTAAATACTTAACGGGGAGAAAGAGAGATCAAACGATCGACATAGATCCGCGGGAAAGAAGAAGGAAAAGGGACAGTTTTATCTTCCTGGGAGTTAACATTTCCATTCGTGATTTGAGTTAGCTACGACTTCGAAGGAAGGCGTCTTATCGCCCGTGATTTTATTTTCAAGTCTTACGAGTCTATCGCGCGTTTATTTTTCCTTCTCTTTGATTGCGTAATCGCAGTAATTCAACGAGCACCGTTGGCCACATAAAAAGAGTACAATTAACCGAAGCTATATCGGTGTCTTTAACGGTGCGGAAGTAGTAGCATTTCCGTCCCAATGAGACCAGTAGTCGATTTTCCTTCCAGGGCGGTAATTAACTGTCGCCCTGCAAACGCCCGATTGCGAATTTCCGGATTCCATCTCGCAAAGTGTTTTACTGTGCGCGATCCTAGTGGATTAACATAATCGGCGAGTCGTAATTTTTATAACGTAACTCTTAACGAATATTTCAATGTTGATCCGTGCGAGAAGATCTTTCGACGTAAAAAACTTTGACATGAAATTTTAACATGAAAATTATTTTGTGACGCTAAAACACTTTTGTGATTGTTTATTATAATGTTCATGCATTTTCAGGTAGTTAAACATTACTAAATAATAGTGTTAATAGCGTATCTGAAATTCTATGGTTCGCAAAGAGAGATTTCGCCCGTTTTACAAAATATTATACGTCTAACTTGCGAGTGAAGTAAATATTTATGCGAACAATACAACGCATACGTATATGCCAGCATTCACGTTTCATTCTAGGTCAAATTCATTCTAGGCTGTTAATTACGAATTAAGTACACATATAGAACGCATATAATTACACTAATAGCGACATTAATTATAATGCTACTGATATTACAAAGCAAACAGTGCTACGTGAATATTCACTTTTACATTTAGCTCCATGTAAGAAATTCGTAATTATCATTTTTTTTATTTTTTTAATTATCTATTACCAAAAAAATGTCAATGTTTTTATTTTCAAAAAAAGACTATTATTATAAATAAAGTTACAATTAGAATTTTTCAATAATTTACAGCGAGTTATATTCAAATACGATCATGCATATGTATGATCTTCCTTTACATAATTAAATGTAAAAAAAAAAAGAAAAAATAAATACCGTTACGTTTTTATCGATATATTTGTTCAGTACAGGATAATACGCGGCATGCCATTCGTCGAATATATTTTAATTTCGATATCACACAATAATTTCAATCACAACATTTAGCAAAGAAAAAAATGTTGTTTTTATTTTTTTTAGTACACGCCACATTTCAGGTACACGTTAGGAAACTCGAAAAACACGCAGGCCGGCTTCTTTAGTATTTAAAGGGTTAATCACGAGAGCAGTAATACCTGCAGCTCGTATCAATTGCACAATTACATATCGTATCAACCTTCCATTTCGGCCATCCATTACCGCGACTCCGAAACACGTCCAATATACGAAGAGCGGTCCGAACCGATTCAATTTGAAAAAATAGGTTGCGTTAGCTTTGCATAGAGCACAGTTTTTTATATTTTTAATTTCCATCCCGGCAGCGCCATTTCTATCTGTCACTGACACGCGGGGCGGGGGTTGGGATAGTGGTGGCGCACCATGCCGATGTATGATCTGCTCGCTGATATATGGCAGTAACGTGAGCAAAAATGCGAGGCCGATTGAATTACATTGAGTTACGTGTCGTTACGCAATGTATCTACGAACGGGCATGGAGAATGCAGGGGAAATAGTGGGAAGGGCGGGGCGGAGGAGCGGAATTTATAGCACGACCTTTTGGTTACGTTTGATTTTGAAAAATCGTCACCGCCAAAAATTACGAGCCCACCCACGCGCGTACGTTTTGGCACGTGCGCGTCGACCATATTTATTTGCCCCACGTGTTCTCTGCTTCGTTTTGCATCTCCCTCTCTTCCCTCTTTTCCCGTATCGCTCTTGCTCTCATGATTTTTGAGCTCGCCGCCGCCGCCGCCGCCGCCGCTTTCCCGAAGAAATATACGGTCGGAGGAAACGACGCCGTATAATACTCGCGCGACGTTTATCGTTATGCATGCTGAAATTACGAATTAAGAATGGCATCCTTAAATACTGGAAATATCGGAAATAGCGGAAAAGCGATGCACTTAGCGGCGAACGCGCCTACTTGATTTATTCCTTTAATCTTGTTCTTTGTATTCTCTGCTTTTTATAATGAGTCAAATGACTATTATATATCATCCTAGACATCAATGTTATCCCTCACCATCTCAAAAAAATATGATAATTGATATCGTATAATAATATTTCAGTAATTCAACTTTTGCAAGCATATGGCATATTTGATTTATTACCTTCCTAATTACACATAGACCTTCTCTAATCACGCATAGAAATCGAAGTCGAGTATTGCGCGATTAGCTTAATCCAAACTAAGCTTTTTACACGTTCTCTATTCCAAGAAACGGAATCGCAAATTCCGCAAAAACCAATGGTATCACGATAGCGCATGACTATTCGGTCAGCGGTCATTATCGAAGGGTTATACTAACCATTCCTACGCTTAGAGTATCGTACTTGCTCATAGAGATACGCGACAATTCGAATCTAGATAGAGAGACAGTGCCGGTCGGCCACCAAAGAAAGGGGATAAGGGGATAATGCGGTGGGGAGGAAAGGGGTGCGGAAAGAGGGAAAAGAAGAACGAGGAGGGTTAGCCTGTCGAGTGGCGCAGAGGGGAAACGGCGGGCTCGTTGGTGCAAAGGGGCGAAAGACGCGTGTCGGTGCGCCGAAGGAGGGTACGTGACAAGATAGTGGCGGGTGGGAGGGTTGGCCACGTGGCGCCGCGGCGCGCCGTTCCGGCGCCGTCGTCCCGCATACCCCGTGTGCGGCTCAGTTCCACTTCAACCCCCAGCACAACGGCCCAACCGGCTGGCTGGCTGGCTGGCTGGCTGGCTGGCTAGCTGACTCGTTGGTTCTCTTCGTCTTCTCTGAGACGAACAGGATTACTCGATCGCGCCTTTACGGGGTGTGCAGCTCGAGCCGATATCGGGTGATCCAAAAATATCACTTATTTTTTTATCATGGATCAAATTATAAGATGTCGATTTGCATTAATATAAATTTATGATAATTTTTATTTAACAGATTAGGGGTCAATTCTTTTAATCAGGAATAGATGGTCCGATATATCAATATCAATTTTCATATAAGAACTTAGATTTAAATTAAAATTCGATTACAAAATAAAAATTACTTCGATGGAATCGTTAATTTGTAAAATTTATTTTTCAAAATAAATATTAAAATAATATGATGAAACTAAATTAAACTAAAATCAGGTTTAACAAATTTCTTTATTTTTTACTAGCGATTTTATAAGTATCTAATCAATATTCTAAAAATATCAATTTTTTAACATTAAGTCAGCAATTTGAGATAATGGGATTGTAGTACGTCAACTGGTAATACACCTAGTATATCGACCTTGCTCAGTCGAGATAGCGACGTTTAACTTCTTTCGCATGACCTTCGACCTATGCCCATGATTCGGAGATAGTTAAGGTTTATATCCACTGGCGTCGAATCGCCTTTGTGTCGTAAAATTAAATTAGGCGCTCTGAAAGTATTGCTGCGACCTCAACGCGCTTGTTCGCGATGAACGGCGTCGTTTCACGCCGATTATCGATTTCAGCGTGGCTGGAGAGAGATTTCGGCTCCTTGCAAGTACGAGTCTCAAAGATAGAAAATAGAAGGAATGTAGAGAATATAACATACAAAAGGTGGTACACAGATTCGTGATTCTAAAATAAATTTCTCTCTTAACAAAAATTTTATAATTAAAATAAAAATTAAAAAATTTAGATAAATTAGATTTTTAGATTTTTACACAAATAATTATGTATTTTTTAATTATTTTTAAGGAAAATATTTTCTTGAAAATAAAAATGTTAACTAACAGAATCCTATTCTATTATAAAATGACGGAATAACATCCTATTATAAAATGACGAAGATTAATCATTTTTAATTATATCCTTTCTATAAAAAATCGATACTCTAAGCTTCTTAAGAAAAAACGCAGAGAATACACAAAGGGGTGCTTTATATTGCAACGGCTATTAGATTTTTCCACATCACTAGAAATCTGAAAATGTTGCCCCTTTAAGATACAATTCTTTTATGTTATTAAGAAAAATGTTTTATTCGTATACTTAAGTCGAGACTTGCGTGTTACGTAAATTTTATGCATGATCTAAATAGCATACTGAAATTAGAATTTTACCTTATGCATAATCATATTAGACATATTCATCGCTTAAACTGTACTTTCCTACTATGAATTATTTTGTGACTTGCGTTTATACATAACTTGTTTAATTTATTAATAAAAAAATCTATTAGATACATCGAAAATTTTGTATCATAAAGATCTGAGTATATATTTCACTTTACTTAATTATTTTACGTAACTTACTTAATTACTTTTCACCTTGTTTTACTAAATCTTGGCGTTTAATTATCTTTATTACGGTAAGTGAATTCGCGATGTAATTTGGCATCAAAGCGGTGCCCTCGCTATACATTTAAATCTCTGATTCGTCGACGTATTATTGTCGACATATTTGGGAACACTTACTCTTAATTAGCCTATGAATATTTTATTTGAGACAGTTCAAATCGATTTGTAGCAAAATGGCTTGCTATAACATCATTAGCATATGATCTTTCATAATATATTTAATTATCACAAAATTGTACAAGACTTTTTTTAAAGAACAATATATTGCACATATATAAATACATGAACTTAAATCAGATAAAATATAAAAGCAATTTAATTAAATTTTTTGAGATAAAAAATTTTGTAATAAATAACATATATATTTATTATGTATACAATAGTATGTATAAATGTGTATAGCTTGTTAAGTCAAAATTAATTGACGGTTCCGCCTTTTGTAAGATCCACGGGTCAATCATCCAACTTTTGTCCACGCAATAAAATACAAAAGTTACATGTGACTGCATGGACAACGTATTCCACGTTCGCGAAGTAGAACGAGTCAGTCACGAGTCAGGCAGGTCGCGGCGCTTTTCGATTCGACTCGACTCGACTCGACGGCTTCGAGTTTTCTCTTTATTCGTCCCGCAGTTCTATATATACGTTACGTCAGCATGTTCAGCGGCTGCCGGTGCCCGAAAGTTTTCGCCCGGCGACAAGATATTTCAAGTGGTCGCTCGGTCGCTCAGTCGCGCGATCGTCCCGCGCTGAAATATTGGACGGCTCTTTCTTGCAGCCGCATATTCTTCCTCCACCTCCTCTACCTCCTCCACCTCCGGGCGTACTCCGATGCCGCCGCCACTTTCCACCGCCAACCACCCCTCGCTACCCACCCTCCCGTCCCTGTCCCATCCACCATCTCCCGCGACCTTCTTTTTCTCTCTCTGACTTTCTTCTTTTCCGCTCTCCCAACCTCTTCCACCGCTGTCTAACTCCCTTCCACTCTCTTCCTCCTTCTTTTCTATCGTCCTGACGTCTTCTTTCCCGGTAGCCGGGCGCCTGCCTTCGCGCAAGAACTTCACGACTTATGACTCGCGTATTAAGTCCGGTGAAACCCCGGCTATCCACCGTTAACTACCCATGAATGAGTTACGCTCGGCCGACGCTAATTTCCCAGATTGTCCGAAAGGGACGTAAAGTGTCTATTAATCCGCGTAACGAGGACGATGTTGCTCCGGTCCCGGTCACGAGGGTGTCTTCGGAGGGAGAGCTATGAGCTTCTTTCCGTTCTTCTGCAAAGAACGACGAGAAAGAAGATGGGAAAAACGATATCGCGAAGAATCATGGGGAACCTACGTCACAACGTAGCGTCTTCACTAAACTTAGTCGCGTACAACCAAGAATACATATTTTTGCCGAAATTTTAGGGAATTGAGTGATGCAATGAAATGTGGATGATGCGTGTGAGACAACAGACTAGACTTGGCGCGAAAACATATGTTTTATTATAATCTTATCGATTGTTAGATGAATCCACTTTTTTACGTGACACTTCTCGGTTACCTTTCCATATATGGGTATTTTATTACGCGCCGAGAATATCAGGATAGAAAGAGTTACATTTGAACATTGGGACACACACGAACAATTTGCACATCCTGCATTGCTATAAAAAATTTCAACGATTTTTGTGTTTATCTCAAGAATTACAGGAACATCTCTTTTAAGAAATAAAGGATAGCAAACTTTCTATTTTCGTACACGATCTTCAAATTTTTCAAGTCAGCCATACTTAAATTTACTTTATAAATCTAAGCAAGACTTTTAATTTAATAGAATAAATATAATAAATCTATTAGAGAATAGAATTTTCTTAAAATCCTAATGGTATTAATTACTGCATAGATTCATTAATTTTAACAAATTCTTTTATTTTTATATAATATAATACATATAATTAATATATTTTTATAATCATTAATCTGATTTCTATTAATAATTAATAACAAAATACATACTATCGGAAATTTTGAAGAGTAAAGCATTGCGTTATCTATACAAGGTACAAATATACATATCAACACGTATGTGTATTCTAAAGTAGGTCATTTAAGTCATATATTCTGAATCATAATGATGGAGATGTAGGTATAAATTAAAGTTATATAATTTATTTTGATAAAATCTCTAAAATTTGACATATGTCACTTTTCGAGTAAATTGCCCAATTAATGTCATTTTGCGGTTTGTAGAAGAAGAACAGCGAATTTCCTATATTTATACCTATGATGTCTCATTTCCTTCAGAGAATAGTATAAAATGACGCTGATTGTCCTATTTTCCAAAAATCGACATAGATCGCAAATTAGTTTTTATTTTTTCATATTGAGATCACACTAAATTCTAACAGATATTAACTTCTCCATTATTTTTCATTGTAGAAAAAAGAGAAAAAATTTAATTTATAAAATTATAAGTTATAAAATTATTTTTATTGTTTACATATAAAAAAATATGTTTATTCAAACTTTAAAAAATCTTAAAAAATCTTTCAATAAATATAAAACAAAAAAATGTTTCATTTAATTTATTTTAATTATATACAATTTAATTATATAATATTTACATTTGTGCGACAATCGTAACAAATTATAAGAAAACATTAAGTTTCTCAAATCCTAGTACAAAATTTTAATATTAAGAGGCGTAATAATCAAGCTGTTTTTAAACCTATGGACCTCTGGAATTTTAAGTTACGCGAGACACATCAACATCAAGGGATGATTCGATACTACATGTCGTTACAAGAGCTAGCATGAGTCGACGAGAGAATGATGAGGATAGGAGGAAAGGAACTCCTTCTCCTTCGTAGCTCCGCATCCTTCTTAAAGGATAACGACGGAAAACGCTGGGCGGAACAAAGTAGTTGGCGCCGATTAAACAAATCGCATTATAAGTTAGCCTCTGCTGGCTGGTAGTACCAAACTTACCAACTCGCTTTATATTAAGACGAACCGCCCTCCAGGACATCCCCCGGGCCGCGCGCTACGCTTGATCTGAGACCGGCTATAAACTTCAGAAATGGCTCTCCCCCTTCTTCCTTCGACCTCGCCTTCCCTCCTCGCTCGAATACAGACGGGGAGAGAATATAATTGTTTAATTGAATTTATTAGGACGTCGCTCGTAGATTTGTCAAGGCTGACAGTTTTAGTCCTCGCGCCGTCGACGCGCCGCCACCGACCCACTCCTAACGTTCTCACCCCAATCGCGGGCCTACGTGTTACAGGACGACATCAGGATCCTTTATTTCTCCCAAATCCTATCCAATCTCCGGTCCAACCCCCTCCCTTCCCCTGATCCCGACTAGTGCTCTATTACTCATAATTAGTTCATCTGAACACAAGCTCGTTTGCGAGTGTCTTCGACTTTCTGCGATTCCTCTGAACTTCATGACCCCCGTCGAGAGCGAGCGGTCTTAAGGAGTGGTCGAATTTCTTTTGTCGCCAGATAAATGTTTTATACGGTGGCATGACATTCAGAGGACCGACTGGAATTTTAATGTCATGAGGACGACTAGACAATTAGTTTCTATATGATCCAGATCTGGCGTGCGAAAAATATCGTTCGAAAGCCATTGCTCGATGTCATCTAGCGGATAATTAGTTGGCTGATTAAAGTTTTATATATGTCGGTTGCCTCTTCAAGACGAGAAAGCGTAAGATACATTTTTAGTGAGCAATTATCATTCCAAAGTGGGGTAGTTATCATTTCACACTATATGGCAAACAATTATTCCTCAAGAATATTTTGAGTATGAGATTAAATTTTGTTAAGCACTTACAAAATTTTATTTTAATTCGCTTTTCATACGTAGAGATCCATTTCTACGGCATGAAATAAAAATGTGTTTTTCTCGAGTTTAATTGTGAATATATTAACGATTTTATCTTTCTATTATGGTAAAAAATGATTTTTATACGCTTAATGATGATTAATTCATGCAGTCTAAATTTATAAGGAGATTTACGAGAATTGGCCGATTTTAAACAAGATTGACAAATGTACACACAGAGAGAAGAATAGAGAAAGAGTTTTAGGGGGATGAAATTTGCTCTAAAATTTAAACACATCAATATTAGACTGCCGTAAAAGTTGCTTTACGACGGTGAAACCATCAAAACTATCGAGCGGCCTGATTGCATTTTCGTTCCGTTTTACAATCCTCATGAACGACGCCGCCGAAGTGCAGGAACATTATCGTTTTCAACTCGATTATCGTGATTCCACGATGATCGACTGCAGAGCCGAACGCATACTGCGCAACGACATTTATCTCGAAACTTTTTCTCCAAACACGACGTGTCCTATCTGCCCGACATAAATCCAGTAGAAACGAATGAATCGATAGATCCAGTGTACTTCGGTTTAATAACTACTCGAAAGAGCTTAAGTATTATAAAACTATCGAGTAAAATTAAAGATAAATGGCTAAAAATTTTGTTGCACAAAGTCAAAATGTAAATTAAAATGGAAAATTATTTAATTTATGTATTTAGATTTAATTGACGCTACGTAAATTTGACTTAGACTCTCTAAGATAAAAGAAAAAGACTTTTTATGTACACATTTATTTTATGTATATACGAATACGATACTGCGATATAATTAAAAATTTTGTATATAGTTATATAAAAATAATTTAAAATAATCGACATATTGTAAACATTTTATGAAAACAACGTCAACGCATGAGCGAATGTTTGCAGCGTGCATAGCAAGGTCATGCGATTAATTTTGGAACGGGGCCTTATAAATCGAACGAATCAGTCGCTTTTTCGGCCATGTCATCCTTAGTCACTCTTGCCCCATCGCTCATATTCGAGCGAAGAAACGTGAGTTTTACGAGTAAAAAGGAATTTCAGTCGGGACGAAGGGTGCATCGTCCGCGAATTCTTTTGTAAGAATGTTCCATCGGCGATGTTAGTGCAACGTACGTGATTTCTCGCAATCGCGGTAACTCGATATCGGACTCATAAATTTACATTACGTTGGTAGAGTAGAGATACGATTGCACCCTCGAAACGCATTTCAGCGATGTTAAGAATGATAGCGCAACTGAAACCGTATCCCGCTAATGGACGTAGAAAATTACGCAATTGAGAGATCTTTTTTGCAAAAATTACCGTTGCCCGAAAAGAAATAACGGGACGTTTCACTGGTTAATTTAATCAAGAGCACTGTCCCGCTGTGCTGAATTCAAATATCAGGTCAGCCAATAAGTTGGTAATTATTTATTACGGTATATTTGTGTGTGATAAATTTTTGATAAAAATGAAATTAATAAAATTATTAATAAATTAAAAAATTATTATATAAACAATAAATAATATATATCATTTAATTATATTAAAAAGACAAAATTTTTTTGCTTACTTGTCAAAATTCGTGAAAAATATTTATTAATTTTTACAATTCAATATAATATATATATATCGATAATATAATCATTAGGCAAAAGTGCGTGTTTTAAAAATAATACAAATGTAATATTATGAATTATTTTTTATTTCAGTATATATGTGTGTATGTATACGAGGGTAGTCTGAAAAGTTTTGAGCCTTGATTGAAGATGAAATTACTCGTCAAAACCATTCTAGTACTACAATAGTATATGCTTTGAAAGACTTTTGTGAAAATTTCAGCCATTTTGGATCAGTTGTTGTTTGACAGTCGTTTGTGTCAGTCGATGTCAGTGTTTTTGTAAAAATGGAAAAAATTGAATATCGTGCCATGATTAAATTCTTACATTTGAAAGACAATACGCCTGCGCAAAACCAAATTGGACGCTATTTACGGGGACTCTGCCCCATCATTTGCCACGTAAAAAGATGGGCAGCTGAATTTAAACGTGGTCGTACCAGCTTGGCTGATGATGAGCGTTCGGGACGGCCAAAAACTGCGATCACCGCTGATAACATCGAAAATGTTCACCAAATGGTACTGGACGACCGTTGAATCAAGGTTAGAAAGATAGTAGAGGCTATGGGCATATCGAAAGAACGCGTTTGTCATATATTGACTGAAGAATTGAATATGCGCAAGCTATCCGCGCGTTGGATGCTGCACTTGCTGACTTTGGACCAAAAACGAATTCAAATGAACATTTCCAAGACCCTGTTGGAGCGGTTCAAGCGAAACGAGTCAGATTTTTTGCGTCGATTCATAACTGTAGATGAAACTTGGATCCACTACACTTCAAAGACAAAAGAACAGTCAAAACAGTGGACTGCAAAGGGTAAACCTGCTCCGAAAAAGATGAAGATGGTTTCATCAGCTGGGAAGGATGGCGACTGTTTTTTGGGATACGGAATTGTGTGTATCGACTATTTTGAAAAAAGTAAAACAATAACGGGAGCGTATTACGCATTATTACTTGATAAGCTGAAGGCAGAAATTGCAAAAAAACGGCCGCATTTGAAGAAGAAGAAAGTGCTGTTCCATCAAGACAACGCACCTGCTCACACTTCGGCGGTCGCCATGGCCAAAATTCACGAACTGCACTTCGAATTGGTTGACCACCCACCGTATTTACTAGATCTGATCCCCAGCGACTTTTTCCTGTTTCCTAAGCTTAAAGTTTCGCTTGGAGGACAGAGATTTTCATCGAACGAGGAGGTTATCGCATACGTAAACGCCTATTTTGCGGAGCAAGACGCCAACTACTATTTGGAGGGGTTAAAGAAATTAGAGTATCGATGGGAAAAATGTATCGACTTAAAAGGAGATTATGTTGAAAAATAAAACTATATTTGACCGAAAAAATACTTGTTTCTATGTTAGGCTCAAAACTTTTTAGACTACTCTCGTATATATATATATATATATGTGTGTGTGTGTGTGTGTGTGTGTGTGTGTGTGTGTGTGTGTGTGTGTGTGTGTGTGTGTGTGTGTGTGTGTGTGTGTGTGTGTGTGTGTGTACTGAAATAAAAAATAATCCACAATATTACACTTGTATTATTTTTAAAACACGCACTTTTGCCTAACGAACAATACTAATCTGAAGTACTTTCAGAAATCGGACGAAGCACTTTAATTTCCTGGCAGGTAGGTGGGAGGGTGAACGGACGGGAAGGAGAAACGAGGGAGAAACGAATGGAAACGAGACAGAGTGGCCAGAAAATGTGCGAGAAACGGGATAGTGAGAGGAGGCGCGGATAGGCAGGCAGATGGATCGTTGTTGCCATGACAGTCCTCTTTTGGACGAGGGTGAGTGGATATATCATTCCTCCCACGATTCTCGATTTCTAAGATTTCACGTATTCTCATCGTCAAAAGCAAGCGTCGTGGCAAAAATTATATCAAGAATTCACACAAATAACATAACGCACACCGAATTTAATTTTATCTCGCGTTAAGAATACCGAATGGTAATATGTTAAAAATCGTCAAAGTTTTATTAAATACAAAATGAACACTTGAAGTGTCGTAGTTATTATTATTTTATCGTCATCAAATTATACAGAGTTTATTATTCATATTATTCATTAAAAAGAAATATTATAATTTTATATATATATATATATATATATATATGATATTTATGTATTATTAATATACATATTAGGTGTACAAAAAAGTTCTGAGCTTTTTTTTGTAAAATTCAATCTTTATTCAAAAACAAACAAAAAAATATTAATTAGCGAAATATTCCCCGTTTGCATCAACGACCTTTTGCCATCTTTCGGGTAGCTTGCGAATTCCTTGACCATAGAAGCTCACCGGCTTCGAAGCGATGAAGTCATCAATGCATTTTCGTATCTCTTCAAATCTCACGAAATGTGTATCAGCCAAATGATGCTGCAGCGACCGGAATAGGTAGTAATCGAAAGGCGCCATGTCTGGGCTATACACCGCGTGCGGGAGAAGTTCCCAGCCTAACGCAAAGATATGGTCTTGAGTCGCTTTCGCAACATGTGGTCGAGCATTGTCATGAAGCAAGATTACTTTACGACGTCCTTGGCCAGTAAATGGCCTCTTTTCTTCTAATGCATCGCTCAAATTGGTCAATTGTTGTTGGTAGCGGTCTGCCGTGATTGTTTCACCCGGTTGTAACAACTCGTAATACAACACACCTTTCCAATCCCACCAGATACAGAGCAAAATCGTCTTGGCGTGAATATTGGGCTTTGGCGTTGATGTCGAAGGTTGAGGGTCAACCCATGATTTTCTACGTTTAGGGTTATCATAAAGAATCCACTTTTCATCACTTGTAATGATTTTGTGCAGAAAATCTTTTTTCCGGAACTTTGAAAGCAAAGTGAGTGCAGTGTCACGCCGACGATTTTTGTTGTCTTCGGACAATTCATGCGGAATCTATCTGCCTTCCTTCTGAACCTTTTCCATCGTATGTAAACGTACCGAAATGGTTTGCTGCGTAACGCCAAGCTGTTCTGCAAGCTTCTTTTCAGTTTGCGCAGAGTTTATATCCAGCAGTGCTTGCAATTCGTCCGTTTCAATCTTTTGAGGGCGTCCAGCACGCGGTTCATCTTCAAGACTGAAATCTCCTTGGCGAAATTTTTGATATCATCTTTTACATGTAGTATGACTTACAGCGTTCTCTCCATATGCAGCACAAATCATTGCAGTGGCTTCAGCAGCATTTTTCTTCAGATGAAGCGAAATGGATGGAAAATCGAATATGCTCTTTTGTTATTGCCATCGTGAACACTACTGATTTTTGAGGTTATGTGCATCAAACGCCAAACCGTATGGCATTTTAGAAGGCCAAATGTCAACGCTTTAAAACCGCAAAAGGGCGGGAAGATATATAAAATTTAAATTATTATTTCGGTTGTATGAAATCTAAAGCTCAGAACTTTTTTGTATACTTAATAAATATAACTCGCTTGTACGGCGAAGAATTTTGTAGCATTTTTTCAGGGATAAATTTGAGATGCATTTAAAGTGCAATAAAATCACCGAAGTAATAATGCTGTAATTAATAATGCTTTATTGCGATAAAAGAAAACTATCGTATGAATAAAAATCGATAAAATTGAGATTATTCATGTGAAATAACGTAGCTAACAGTATTATAAATTGAGAGAAGACTTTTTCGATTATCAGCTACTTTTTCGTAATGAAAGAAATATGCAAAATCAGAAAAGTGACAATCAGTGAGATTAAAGACATACGCACTTTCTTGCGTTGCAATGCAGATGCTTTAAGGAACTATGAGCTTGAATATCGTTTGAAAAGCTTTAAAAGTGAGAGAGCGAGCGAGTGAATGGGTAAACAAACGCCGGGGTTGTTTACCCTTCTGAGAATGTAGACTAGAGCAGGTTGTCCCGGAAGCCAGAGGCATCCGTTGCGTACTTTCCTCCGCCATGACCTATCTTATTTCATTGTGTCCCTCGATGCTATCCTGATTCCTTTTGGTTCTCTCTCTCTCTCTCTCTCAAAAAAAACCGTGTCCCTTTCTCGGGATATTAAAGTATTCAAGGCAGTGGACGTTCATTGACGATTCATTGGCCAATTTAGCGCTTTCATATTCAATCGCGACTGTCAATAAGCGATTAATCGGACATTAAAGAAGTGTCAATCGAGTCTATTTTTCTCTCATTATTTTCTCACGTCTGATTATTTCGGGATATACCGTCTATCTACATATGCACATATATGTAATAAAGGAAAAATAAATCTTTTCGAAAAAATTAAATATAGCATAAAGAATTCTTATTAGAATAAAAAAAAAAAATTAAAAATCTTTCGGCAAAGATTTTTCGTTATAACCATTGTCGATACGGTTTATTAGAATCGCTTTTAAAGGGTAAAATATCTCTCAACCTCGGTATGTAACTGTATCAATAACTTAACAGCGTTTTAACTTCGAGAATTGAATTTTTGTGATACTTCGTCTTTATCAAATTTTAGCGACTCGATACGTCAATCTCGATGTTCTATTCGAAATCACAAGCGCGCTCCGGCGTCTTTCCGGCGGTATCAAAAGGAAACCCGCGCGTTACCTCCGCGCCGAGAGGGCATTCCAGATGACGTCGCAAAACGCGTCATTAAGGGAACGAGAGCAAGTGTCGCTTAGGAGCGGCGACGACGGGGGAGCCAATGTAATTATTTCAAGGCCACTGAACGCGCGATCGAGCGAGCGCGCCTCGCATCGGATCATGCTGCTTCAGTGATCCTGAGGCGCCGCTAATCTCCGATCCTTCTCGCGAGGACATACGTCCTCGAGGTCCATCGTTCCTTCCTTCCTTCCTTCCTTCCTTCCTTCCTTCCTTCCTTCCTTTCTTCCTTCCTTCCTTCCTTCCTTCCTTCCTTCCTACATGCTGCCTCCGATAATGGTCGCAGACGTTATCCGTCGCCGATTTACCTAGACGACGAGGGCCGCGTAGCGCGGAAGTTCACTCGGCGCGACAGTCGGGGGAATTAACGCCCGAGGAGATTCGTCGTCGCCGTGACTTTATCGCGCGCGATCGCATAATCGATACTCGTCTTACGGGCGCGCGAAAGCGCGACTCGATAAGACCGTGGCGTGTCGTACACTTTATCAGGATTAACGATTTCACGCGTCGCTTTCGAACCCCCCGACTGATTAAACGAGGCGTTGTGTGACGACGTGTGCCTGAGCGACATGTATAATAAATCTGACAGGATAGACTCTCTCCGAATTCTTTGTATTCTCAAATACTCAAATCAAATACTCAAATCAAATATGTATTTTTAAAAGTCCCTCGATTTTCAGATCTTTCATATTTTTGAGTATTCGAGTTACTAAAATTCACAAATTTTCATTCCTTTTCTCTCAACTGTAGATTTTTACATTTCCCATGATTCAAATAAATACGTAAAATAATCAATAGGGCGTAATATCTCATATTTCTTTGATGAGTTTGCAAGCTTTCGAAAACGATTCAGATATCTCAAATATCTATTCATTCCATAATCTCTAAAAGATTAAAAGATGAATGAGGATTTCTATTTATACATAGGCTGTTAGATAGAGCTATTATAATTATCATTGACGCAGAATAGTTACATTAAATGGTTTTTAATCAGGTTTATAAGGCGAAAATATCAATGATTCGGCGATATTTCGGCATATTTGATGAGCAATCTATAATAATAAAATATGAGAAACGCTAGAAAATTAATTCAATAAGGATTAGAGCAATCGTTACTATTTTATTATATCTTTATTAAAATAATTTCGTACCAAAATATTTTTTTTATATTATTGTAATAAGAGTTATAAATGATAATCGCGAAAATATATTTAAATTATTTGTAATGTCACATGTAAGCATAAAAATATGATTTTTTACTGTAAATCGAGAAATGAAAGAAATACTAATTTGAAAATTTTGAGTTGAGTTTGAGGACTAGACGATAAATGCCGTTCAATTTGCGCATGATATCCGCACTACTTTAGACGTGCTTACGGAGGTTCGTTAAGTGAGGTGAGGTGAGATATAATAAGGTAAAGGTGTACTCGAAGTTTGCTATTAAGTGCGCGACTACGCGCGCGCGAGTGCGATAAATTTCTCGAAGACATCGAGCGTACTTAAGTTATAAGTTATAAATTACAAGTCTTCACACGCTCGGTTAAGTTTCCAGGCGACCGTAATTAAAGGGTAAGATTTCTGTGAGGCTGTGTTTCGTCGCAAGAGATAATTATACGTCTGACCTACTTCCGTCGCTGCTTTATGTCAACATCTCCTTTCAAGATCGAGATAATTTATGAGTAAATCTGCATGTGACGGCCAATTTTTAAATATTATGCGATATTTTCAAATCTAAATCTGTGCTCCTAAGTTCATGTGCCTGAATCTTTCTATTACAAAGCATACAAACTTTGCTGGCAATTAAATATTTTTTCAAATAATGTAAATCAGAATAATGAAATGTAGTGGTTTAAAGAATAAATGAAACAATCAAAGAATATATTAAAAACAATTTAATATTTTTTTGTTAATTGAACATATTATTTCATACTATACTTGGTCTTCATTTTGAAAATTCATTTTTAAAATGAACGATGAAAAGAGATTTAAAATGAGATGAATAAAACATTAGTTTTAAAAAATTAATCGTATTTTAATTCATAATTATATAGTAAAAAACAAATTGATAATATCAAGAAATGCACTCTGATTCAATTTTGACAAAAATTAAGAAAAAACATGATTTCATATTTACATATTATAAGAATTTTATTTTGTCAATGCAATTTTACTTGTTCAAATCAAATTTACTATATTTCCGAACATTAGAATTAAATTATTTTTTACCGATTTAATATTGAAGCAAAAATATGTTAGACATTGGCTATTCATATAAAAAAACGATGTATTTCTATCAATTCGCATATTTCGTAGCATCACCGGCATCACTGATCATCTCTCGAATGAGAGACAGAGGGATGCAGTACGGGGATGGGATGAGCTGACCGTCATTGATACCTGCCAATCATTGGGAATGGGCGCGCTCCGATTGTTCGCGGTGCAATTACGCGGGTAGACGAAAAAAGGGGATTAGGAGAGAGAAAGAGAAAAAGAGTGAGAGAGAGAGAGAGAGAGAGAGGGGGGGAGGGAGAGGGAGAGACAGGGACAGAGAGAAAGAGCTGTCACGCGTCGTGGCTGCGCGGCACGGCGTCAAACAAATGACTCCCCTCAATTTGGCACATTCAGCGTGTAGCTTGTTGCGTGCCCATTCATCCCGCGTTATCTCGCGATATTAGGTTGTATACTCTTTCTCTTCTTTCTCTAACGCATGCTTTGTATCACACACGCGTGTCAAGATGATAATGATAGCTCAATGAATTTCTGGTATATCGGATATACGGACTCTCCTTTCTCAAGAGATTAAATGTAGAGATGTATTTAATCTTCATGTAACACGAGTTCGCGCTCTTTTTCGCATTACGTCATAATAACATCAGTGAAATTATCCATTTGTAAATTCTCTCCGACGTATCGTTTGATGTTTTTACTTTGTTCGTTGATATAAAAAGTATTATTCGCTCATTTATTGGCAAGTGTGACGAAAATGTAAAATTTCCGATACATATATATGAGGATTGTCGGAAAACACAAAGGGCGTGCTATCATATATTAAACACATAGGTAATCGGTATCGTATGCTTCAATGAAATGTATCATTTAAGTCTCAGTTGCACGCAAATCAAATTACAAACGTAAATTACGCATTAGGGCAATCTCACTCTTTTATGTTAATTGTAGAAAATCAATATCATTCTATGCACTCAATAACACGATATAACGTGTGACAAAGGATCTCTTTTTAACGCGATAGTAGCGCATTCCCTTCTTAAAAATAAAGACGAATAAAGCGAATGATGAAGCCTAATGTATGAAATTTATAAAATCTTTAATAATGGCGCGTGTGTTACGTAAATTAAGTTCTCCGCGAGTTTTTCGCGTGATAAGATCGAAATAAAATTCACCACGATATCTTCTCCGACCGAAAGGAAACACGATAATCGTGGCTGGGATATCGCGTGTACACACACACACACACACACACACACACACACACACACACACTCACACACGCACAAAAGACACGGCACACAAACGTACCCGGGTGCATTGCCGAGACGAAGCCTGGCATGGTCGTCGTCGTAACGGTGTTGTGTACACTTATTTAGCGTGTAAACACTCACGGGGTTTGCCAGAGGAGCAACAAGTGCCCACTGATACCACTACCGAGAGTAGCTGGCTTTACACCTCGCCCGTACACAGGAGGGTACATACCAGGAAAGTCGGAGGCGCACCCGCACTCAAGCCGAATATCTCGAGTAGTTTGTGGTAGAATAAGAAGCCGCCATGGCCAGAATTCTCATCTCGGTTTAACACCGTTCTCGACACTTAATACGTCAAATTGTCTTGAAATTTATTAATTAGAAAGAAATGACTGTTTTTTTTTCTTTTTTTTTTTTTTCGTTCAACATGAGGATCAAAGAACCATCTCTAACGCAGGATTATTTTTCCATTAACATAATAAAAAAATGCGAATATTTATTCTATAACATTTTTCAAATCTGAGTTTAGATATCATATAAGTCACGGACATAAGTAAATATTACAAATATTGTCACTACATTTTATATTCAAAGCTTTGTAAAATACAAATACATTTGTTTTATTTATAAAAAGTGGAAAGGATACGTTTTTTCGTAATTCCAAAAAAAAAATTAGATATGTTAGGTAGGTTGATCGATTTTACGCGCATGGTAAATGTATATTTCAAAGGTACGTGTGGACGCCATAAAACGAGTGCATCTTCGCTCGTTTTGGTCGTCCAAGATTACCGTAAAAGAATTTCCCCTCGATTTTGGCAAGAAGCCGTCGACGATCCCGCGGGCGAGAACAGAAATGGACGGTGGACCGATCGTGCGTCGACAACGCTGCCAACAGGCTACTTTCTCGCACCGGAAATACGGCGGACGGTCCCGGCGATGGACACCCGGCGATTCGAACTTCCTATTGCTGTCGCGATCATTCCGTAGAGCGTTATAAATCGGCGCTTGTGTACACGGCTTGTAAAGTTTGAATTCATGACATGGAATATCGGAAGGATGCGCTTCGCGAATCCGTCCTTATTCGAGCTTATCCGTCCTTATCCGGTACGCGATGATGTATACAAACGGAAAACAAAAATTTTGTGATATTTACCGACATTATAGATTCGTAATAATATGACAATCTATATAAATTATATATGTCAAAGCGTAATTACAAAATAGAAATCAAGCATTATTTTTCCTTAAAAAAAAAAAGGAAATAATTTACGTATTGAAAGGGAAATAAAAGAATGTTCGCGAAATAAATGGTAAAAAAGTCTTCCAAAAAAACTGAAAGTACAGGTAATTATTAAACAAAATCGATTGAGCGAGAGCAATTTCCATGTATTACATCATGAATATATCGTTATTGATAAAGCGAAATAATACATATATAGTTAAATAGATGGATAGATTAGAGAGGTTTAAACAGTAAATAGTTAATTTTGCTTAATATCGTAATATGAGAGGAATTAAACGCCGATATTAAACAAATAAGCAAATTAAATAAATTTTGATGTTACTAAAATTTTTATTATCTTAATCGCGATTATATAATATATGGGTAAAGAATAACTATTAAAATAATTCATGGGAAACACTGTGAGAAAGATGTGATATGCTATTCTTTCGCGTCAACGTTACTACGTTTTGAATATTATTTTCCACGATGGGGCTCTTCCGCATAAATGTAATGTTAATTAGCACGTACACCGAGCGCGACGTCTGTGCGGATTTCGCATCGGGGTCGAGTGAGTATAATTTGCGAACGCTACCCGCGAAATACGGGGCTTAACTCGCGTTTTGTTCGCGAATAGTATTTAATGTGATATTAATTTAAATTGTTCGTACCAAATCAAAATAGCTAAAAACGTTACAACACCGAGCAGATTAAAACGGTCTCCCAAATGGAAGAACAGTACTTTGCAAAATTTTCAGTAAATTAGCACAGATATATGGAGACGTGATTTACCGTAGATTTTGCATCGCGGTTGAAAGGTACGGAGTCGAGTCGCGAGCACTAAGGCATAAAGCACAAAGCACGCGGCTTTTATTTTCGGAACTAAACGGTACGAGACGAGAGAGCTTGCTTGAGTACGCTTAAATTACCCCTTTCCTCCATTTGATCTCCGCAACGACCGACCGCTATCTTCACACTAATTGGCTTTAATTTCTACACTGATTATGCCGGTTATTCGCAGCCCCGTTTTAAACGCCATGAAAACTGAGATCCATGTCTTCTCAAATGGCTCGACTACGTGCTCAGGAAAGTGCTAAATATTCTCACGTGTAATCGCGATCCGGTGCTCATCCAATTCCAATTCACTGTCGCAGTTAAGAAGATCGAGCGGAAGAATATATTCCAGTTTATTTGTAAAAACAAATATTTGACAATAGTTCCGTCAAAAATATGCTTGTAAGATCACTATATATCGTATATTTTTCATAACCAGATCTAATCTTACATAAAATAGACTAATTAATTAACAAAAAAATGATTAAATTTTAATTTTGATCTTTAAAAATATAATTTTAAATTCCTAGTAAAATCTCTTTAATTTTTGCATCTATTTATAAAATAATAATTAATTATCACATAAGTAGACAATAGAAATTAGATAATAAATTTTTAATGTGTATTTAGATTTTGGTAAGATGAAATAAATTCATAATATTGTCGCATTCATCCACAATGAAGGCCAGGCATTTTCTCAAAACGCAGAAAGCGTCATTGCAAGATGAGGTCATTTTTGCCGTTCGCGCGGAGAATTCTGGCCTGACAAACTTTAAATTACATTCGAAGGCCGTCCTCCGGCTGTCAGTGTCGCGAAGAACGAGTTCGTCCTCGTGCGGCAACCCCGTCATCGGTTTCCCTTAATTTATATAGACGGGGACGCTTATTCGCACCGCTTTCTTCGGATCTCCTTCTCTTCGAGAAGAAGGCGAAGAAGAAGAAGAAAAAGAGAA
The DNA here is from genome assembly GCF_055798465.1 of Pogonomyrmex barbatus. NCBI lineage: Eukaryota > Metazoa > Arthropoda > Insecta > Hymenoptera > Formicidae > Pogonomyrmex > Pogonomyrmex barbatus. The sequence goes on from NW_028297098.1 coordinate 22,678,034, forward strand.
GATGAAGAAGAAGTGAACCAACAGCCATATCCCCGGAAGTTAACTTTCTCCCTGATTGACGTTCGGTTATTGTTGGCATTTGCATAACTCGTCCTGCTTTCGCTCCAGCTGCGCTTCTTTCGCGCCGAACCGTCGAGATAACTGAAAGACAAGGCCGTCGAGGAGAAAGATGCGAAAGAGAAAGAAGAAAGGAAAGTGATGATGGAGAGGAGGGAGGAGAGACGAGGAGGAAAGGTCGTGGAAGAACAGAAGAAGAATGCGGGGAACGGCCCGCGTGTCAAATCGAATTTGCCTCATTTGCCCTGAGCGGCGACTCCACCAGCCAGCCAGCAAGAGAATCTATTAGAATAATTTTTATGAATCTAATTTTAAATTCCGGCGAACGAAGTTACTTTACTGTCACGCTGTCAGCGGCTCTTTATTAAGTGGTCCTCCTTGGCGGCGCCGCGCCGCCTCGCTCACCCCTCACCCCCATTACCTCTACAACCCCGTGCAGCTACCACCGACGACCTGTCACCCATTGGAAAGGAATAATTTAAATAATTTCCCACCTAATTCTTCTCTGCCCGACGAGAAGAGGAGAGAGAGAGAGAGAGAGAGAGAGAGAGAGAGAGAGAGAGAGAGAGAGAGAGAGAGAGAGATGTGAGCGATCCCTTTCCTAAAGCCAGATTTTGCAACAACGATTGTCGGTTTTTTCCTCAATGTTATTTAAATTTCATATTATAAACGATTACTTGCGCTCGTTTATCGTCTAAATACAATGTTTAACCAACATTTAAGCAATTTCTATTTCTCTTTTAAAGCATTCATAATTTCCGACTTATACATATTTAAAATTTTAACTTACACTTTAATCATAATTTTTTCTTTCAATTTAATTAAAATATAAATAATATCGATTGTGAACTATCTATTGTTAACAAAAGGATTTTACGATTATTAATAAGATTTTTTAAAGAATAAATGTCTTTCTTTCTTAAAACTGCAGTGAACAAGATATTAGATTTGAAAGAATCTAAAACACGATATCTGATATTACAATACTGCCTAATTCTTAAATCGTTAGTTACGCAATTAAATATTTAGTTAAATTATCGAGATTATCTGTCAGCATATTACATGCACACTCGTACGAGTCACTTGGAAAAATATTGATAATCTAGAATAAAGGTTTTGCCTCCCGCGAAGAGGGGGCACGGTTCTCCGTATCTGCTTGACCAATTAATTGCAAGATTAGCTTAATTCCTTACATACGTCATCACTTGCTTCATACGCACTCATTGTATATGAGCACGTGTCTGTCGAGTTTACTCACACACGTACATACTAACATACATATAATCGCATTCGAAGCGGCCTTGGGAGATATGTCGCACGCGTCTTACAGCTTTTACATCGAGATATATGATCAATATACTTTTCGACTGTCACACACTTGTCACATAATCATTTCATCGCGTAAAATGATAAATAGGGCGTTGAACGGAATAGTGGTCAGTAATCAATCGTGAACATATTTTAAGACGCAGATTTTAAGATTCGAGATTATTTTTATCGTAATATCAATCAGAATCGAAATATAAAATATATTCCGTATTGTGAATAGCAAACTGATAAAAACAATTAAAGATGATAATGCATATAAAAATAAGATATACTTCATATATTTCCATAGTCTTGTATCAAAATGACATAGAAAATGATATTTCTGAGGTAAATCTTAGAAGATTTGCATTACTCGCGAGTAATCATATTGTCGTCACTTAATCATATTTTAATGAAAAGTTCCGATGAGAGAGAGAGAGAGAGAGAGAGAGAGAGAGAGAGAGAGAGAGAGAGAGAGAGAGATGTAGAATCTCATATTTAAAGAATAATTTCTCTCTTCTCTTGAATTTTATATCTCACACACGACTCTCTCTCTCTCGTCAAATCGCGAATCGCTCTCTCACGCGAAAAATTCAGAGTGAGAGCATTCCTCTCTTTCTCGATAAGATGAGCAGGTATAATAAACGATGCGTGGAGTTCCAACGGGCAGATGGAGCGCCTCGACGGCCTATATTCGCGGCTTATTTTAGAACTTTACCGAGTGGAGCCAAGCGTGCTTGCACGCACGCATACGTGTGAGAAAGTGTGGACGCATGCACCGATTGCGACTCGCTGGACATCATGCGTGCGTGCGTGCGTGCATACGTGCGTGCATGCGTGCGTGCGTGCGTGCGTGCGTGCGTGCATGCGTGCGTGCGTGCGTGCGTGCGTGCGTGCGTGCGTGCGTGCGCGCGGGCGTGCTCGCTCGCCATGTGCTATAAGTAGAGTGTACGATCCGTTCTGCGGTCGCCGCCGTGTCGCGTTATCGAGTCTATCGATATCTAGGAAACGAGAAGCTTAAGTAAAACTTCGAGGCAATGTTTCTATCCCCTTTTTAATGACAGATTCAATTTTCCGACTATTTACGGTTTAGAAATTAGCCGTGTGCTAGTCGTTGCCCATTGCGAGTAAAATCTCCTTTCGAAAATGTAATCACTCTGTTAATCACCGTCACGCAAAGATTTAATTTCTTGAAATCTAATCAGAAGAAGAGTCGTTGAATCAGATTTTAAGTTAACAATTCGCTGGCAGACTGTCATCTGTTCGAATTGTAATTACTTAATTCTTCTAGTCTTCCATTCTTCTAGTCTCGTCACTGTATTTTCACCAAAAAGAGGTGCTCGTATTATTAATTTTATGCAAATTCCACTTCTACATTTATCTATATAATTTCTATGTGTACGATAAAATGTTATTTAAGTTTTATATTGCATAACGATCCAGTATGATAAAATGCGGTGCAAGTAACAGTGATATAAATAACAGTAACTCTTGCTGATGGGAAAGTTTTCGCCGTTCATGTACGTTCATGCACATTCAATCAACTGACCGAATATGTTCGGGAAGGGTGACTTGAAAAAATATCGTTGGTCACGCGTACGCAAACTGGCCTACTTTTTCGTCGTCGAGAGCTCGATCTCTGGTATCGAGAGATTCCAAGCATATCATCCGCATATGCGTAAGTCGGCCTTTAGGCGCCAGTTGGCTAGCGAACGGCATTAAGCTGTCGCCTAGCTATAAGAAATATTAAAAATAGCAAATGACTTCTAGTCACCGCTACAAACTAAAATTTTTAAAATTTAACTCGGTAGTATTATTTAACTGCAATATCGCAGATAATTAATTATTTAAAAAGAAATTCGACGTTAAGAATGACGATCATGCAATATATAATTAACATTGTTGTTAAATAACTGATAAAAAAATCATACTTTAACGCTGGAAACAAGTTACGAAGTCTTCTCGAAGGATTTTATTCCATTATTTAATTATGCAAGTCGAAAAGCAATCGACTCGTGATATATTATTCACAAAACTTGATGATATTGAATAAAGAAATCTAATTTTCTTGAAAATTTACGAAATATGATTTTAAATTGGAGAGGTCAAATCTAAATCAATTTTTCAACTTGTTAACTTTTCAATTATTTATTTTATTTTGTACAAGCTCTATAATATATTAGTAATAATACTAGCTTAGATGAGATAAAATAGACATATTAATATATTTTCTTAGCATTGAATTTAGCACTGAATCTTTAGTATCGAAGTGTTGTAATTTGACTTGTATTACATATTCGAAATAAAACGTTGTGAATTCCATTTGTATGTCTGTTCATAAACTCGTGAATACTTTCTCTGCATCTTGCAGAGTTACGGAACGACGAATCGTGAAAATATCATCGTATGATACAGTTATAACAGAGCAAGCGAAACTGGCTGACAGTGCGCCGAGAAAAAAGGTTTCCGGCTCATAGATTTGGAATTTCGCGGTTGGCTGTTGAGCAATGCGAGCACGTTCATATCCATTATGAAACTACGAAATACGATAAATTTTATATATATATACATATATATATATATATATATATATATATATATGCACGCATATGTATGTATGTACATACATACATAATATATATACATACATAATACATGTATATATATATATATATATATATATATATATATATATATATATATAAATATACATATATAAAAATATGTATAAATAAGTAAAATTATGATCTATAAAATGCACAATTGTAACTCAGAGAGATATCAATCTCTACAGATAAAGCAATAAAATGTGTCCGCAATCTTCTGCCAATGTTTTAAAAATATCTGTGAGTCAAATCAGAATGTCTCTCGAGAATAGTTCACGTGGTTAAATGTCGAAGATAATTTTGCATGTGCCTCATATCGAAACAATCTTATCAGAAACATTCTATAATAGCATATATAAAATTTTAAGATATTTAATGTGGTTAATAATATCCGTGAGTGAAAGTAATACCGTTCGATTAATAATTAATTCGTGAATAATTAAGAATATTTAAATCATTCCACGCAAAAAATATTGAAAAAAATTACTAAAGATATTCAAATATAAAAAATGATTTTTACAGAATTAACAAAAGTATTTACATGTATCACAAAATTAAATAATATATATAAAAGATGTACATTCCTTCTCATTTTATTCGTAGCAATCACATTTCATCACATTAATACAAGGAATAATAATTTTGAAGCAACTGTTTTAATATATTAAAATGCTGTGTAAAACTAATTTGCAATAATTGCAAGATTACAAGACAAAGCACGGTTTGGCACGGTTCGTTATGATACACGGAAAACAAAGCTTTTGTTCCTTTTGAAACGCAGTTAACGCAGCCACTGAGAAAACGAGACTTGCACTCTCAGTGGCACGGTCAGCTATGACTAGCTAATAAGATGACTTGTGCATTTTATCCGCGTGCATCACTACGTGCTCAGCAAGTGCAACCGCACTGAGAGTAGTCGCCAAATGTCAGTGTTCCAATCCGCTGCGCAGGTTTAAGGTTGCTCACACGTGCACAGGTACTCTCGTATTTATTCTGTTTGGGATTTATATCACAAACGAAACGATATTGAGCCATTAAGATGTATCATACACTTATCTCTTACAATCTTTTGTCGGTAGTAGTCAATAGTAATAATATTAAGTAATAGTCAGCAATTATCTTGTTAGTAGTCAAGCGAACTGGACTGTTTTTATGAAATCCGTACGAGATGAAACTCCCTTTAAATTCTCCGCAGATTTATAACATTTGTAAATATTCATTTAATTTAACATAAAAATGAATGGAATTTAACCTGCAAAAATAATACTGGAGTCTCTGCACATACGACAAATTTATTGTCGTATAATGTAATATATTAAATGTGAAATGTGAATCCTTATGACATATGCAAGTATAGAATGAACATTTTCTTATGGTGTAAGATTTTATATTTATATTATAATCGTTTAAATCTAATTACATTTTAATTACATCCTTAAAGTAAAGAACGTTTAAAAAGGTTAATAATGAGGAAATTTTCTAGATTCTCCAAAGAACTTTGATCGTATAAATCCTCACGCGCAAAGAGAGTAAGATATTTTGGTTTGTATGCGTTTCTATACGGATTACAAGGCAGGTATAAAAGCGCAAACTAAATATTATGAAGGTATATTATAACGCGAAACGTGAACGCGGAAACGGACGCGTAAAAATACGCCGGCGGATATATTTACCCTAAAATTTTAATCAACCGTTCAGCCCGACAATAGCGAGAGCGTACCAGTCACAAATATTTACGCACGTCAAGTGTAGACACATTCAGAACGCACGCGGCCGGCTGGATATCAAAAATAAATAAAATATCGGGTCCGGGAACATTTTTATTAAAACGCCGCGGCGCTTTATCGCTCGAAATTATCGTCGTCGACAACTCTCTATATCCGCCGCTAGAGAACCAAACCGGCATTTGCTTTTTAAGCGCCAATCACGAAGGATCGTTTTAAGTCGATCTTGCCTCTTGCGAAAGCAACCATACGGAGGACTTTCCTGTGTCAGTCATACATTTATGGAAAAATCCAAAAATCTATACGCACATATTTGGATCTACGATACGAATGAACACACGCATGGTTCACATACACATACATACATACATACATACGTGCGCGCGCGCGCATCATATGCGGAACACGCGTGAATCGTACGGATCGCACGCACATTCTCTTGTGAGACTGAAACGAAGTTCGCCTTGACTGAAGAAGAGTCTAATACCGTGACGCAAGCAAAGTGCGTAGGCCAAGACGTCACGCATAATATATCTAGCGGGTGTCCGCTCGCGAGCTGACGATCGATTGATTGACGAGATGTTTAGTTGGGAAGAGACATATTATCATACTGATCGCATAATTGCGAATTTCGATATTCTCACGAGGCGCGAACGTACTATTACGGAATTACGGGATGAAGTCCGCGTAATTTTTGGAATATCACTTGTTGTTGTTGGAAGTACGTGAAGTGTGATGACTATTTGTCAAGAGCAAATTGAAGCGCCACTTACACAAGGATCATAATGTTCTACCAAAATGAGTCGGTTATATAACGGTTCAGTTGTTCAGAGATTTTGGAACGAAATGGAAGAAAGCGGAGATAAAAGAGATGAAAGATATAATTAATTCATACTGGATTAGATTCTTATAAGAAAAAGATTCCTCTGATATCGCGAAGAAAAGAAGTCAATGTAAAAAGAAAATGTTCGTGGATGGCTTTAAGAATTGGAAGCTCAAATTCCAACTCACGCTAACTCCGAAATCGTAAATGAAAAGAAAAATCTAACTTAATTATAATCTATCGCATCACTTTAAGATATTTAAGTATCTTTTTCATAATTATTACTTTTATTAAGTTATAATAATGAATGGTAGAGAATAAAAATATAAAATAATAGAGAATAAAATTTAAATATTTTTTTCACATAAATTCTGTTTATAAAAATAGAGTAGAGAGACATGAGATTATTCGTGTGATAACACAACGATGTCTCGCGTCTCTTAATAAAAAATTTAACTCAATATGGATTAGATAAATATAATTTTATAATTATATTTATTAATTTATATTTTAGATTACGTTTATATAAAATTCGAATCTTCAATTACAACTGGAATTATTAAGTTCCCAAAAATGGGACTTTATAGTAAGGATTAATTCGGCCGCAGTTTCCAATATCGATTTAATTCCTGTTCGCGACCCACATACGCGAAATTATGTAATGAAAAGCGTAAGACCTAAGTGTATTAAAAAGCAGCCGGGCGGTTATCGATGCGTGACACCGAGAACCTATCACGGTCTACTTAACGATGTCGATCGTTGTAAAATCAATTAAATCACTCTTAACCATGATTTTTCCTTATTTCTTCCCGTTTTATCCGTTCGTCTCACTGTGTCACTATCCGCCGTTGCGTTCAATTGCCCTTACCACATTATATCAATTTTTCATCAGATTAAGTCATCGTAAATATAGCCATCGATTATGAAACTTCTCTGCATGTTTAAAAAAAAATCGGGAAAAAGGAGAGGTCAGAAGATTTATTACATATATATATCTTATAATATCAATTTTCTCAATATGTAAAATAAGAAACGGTTAATAATAAAAGAAAGATCAAGCAAGTATAAATTATATTATTAAGGTACAGAATGTTTCAAAATTATCACGTGTCTCTCCAATCGTGAATTTTAGAGGAAAATGACGATTTTTATTGATGCGTGAGTGCGTGCGTGCGCGCGCGCGCGCGCGCGCGCGTGTGTGTGTGTGTGTGTGTGTGGTATCGATAACTATGAAATTATTCAACGTTGAAAATTTTAACGATGTTATAAGGACGAGAGGGGGAGAAAAGGAGAGGCTGAAACCTACGCCGATTTATGGATCGTGTGCGCAATTACGACTGAAACGCGGCAGACAGGTTTTACTGCAAACGACCGGTCGACCAATCGCAGGGCGCGTACGAAAGGCGTGCGTGAACGTCGTGGTTCGATTAGAATTTCTAATGAAACAAGCTGTAGTATGCGCGCTTATACGCGTTAGAAACGCGTAGCCGTCTTGCTAAGTCGCATCGGATATAAATATTGCTCACGTATTCCGTGAGCACTTTTCCACATTTTCACGCGGGTATCGTGCACCATCAGTTGCTTAGCTTGGCGTCAAAAAAAGCAAACAGTTGATTTTTTTAATATTTTGATAACATTATATAAAAAAATATATAAAAAAATTTATATATAAAAAAATATAATTATGTTATAACTTAAAGTCCTAGAAAATTTTAAACTGATTCGCTGAAATCCTATCGCTACTTCAATATAACATAATATTATACATAATATTATACAAAATTTTTAAAAAGTATTCCAAATACACTTATTTAAAATTATAATAACAAAATTTATATTACACACACACACACACACACACACACACACACACACACACACACACACACACACACACACACACACACACACACACACACACACACACACACACACACACACACACACACACACACACACACACACACACACACACACACACACACGTATACGTATGTACATATATGCACACATGTAAATTCCAATTCTTAATTTATTTTGTCTCGATTACAATTTGATAAATTTTGAATTTTATCTTATAGAGAAATCTGAGAGAGTAGAAATCTTTATTTAAAAATATTCTATTAATCTCCTTCAGATTTGATTCCCTTTCACATTTTGTAAAATGTATACATTCTCTATTAACTATTCTCTATTTTACAATTCAATAATTTCACAAGCTAAATTATAAATTTCTTAGTTCCAACAACTTGAAAGGAACAAATTCCTCTGAAAAACTTTAAATTATTTTATTTTATTATTCTTAAATTTTGAAAAGGTTAGAGGTTTTGAAAGTTTTCGTAAAGGTAGCGGAGAGAGGAGAAGGACGTCTTATCGACGCGTTCGTATGAAACATAAGATAGGCAAGACGCATAATGAGAATAAACGCCTAACGGCTAAGGACAGCTAGCTTGGAGGCTGGTGTTCGATCCTGAATAATTCATCGGAAACGCACACTCGATTAGGCAAGACCACAAACCCGGTCACCCCCGTCTAGAAGGCGGTCGGCGCCCTTCTTCGTGCTTCACCCCGTAGACCGGCTGATGTTACTGCGACGTTATAGTTACGTCGTTACACTTATGAAGGGCTGGAGAACTAGGGAGATTCAGATCGTCGTCAGGCACCGTTCCTTAATGCGTGAAATCAAATGGAAAAGAGTTATAAATTCTAAGATCAAGATTTGTCACTCTCATGAAAAATTCGAGTAAATAAGAGAATTTTTATTTCAGTAAAGATAGTAGGATAATTAATTCTTGGAAATTTTGTGTCTCTCTCTCTTAATTTTAATTTTATTGTTATTTTTCGATAGATAATTTAAATAGTGTGATTTCCTGATTATCTTTTAGTAGTCGTGATTTTCCTTACAATTTGTTTTGCTTCCTTTATAAACAGATTTCTTGCGATCAGAGTATCTTACGACGTAATGTTTTCGAAAATAAAATGATGCGACAAAATAAAAAAATTAATCACAAAAAAAGGAATTTTAATTGCCGGAGGTCTGCAGAAATAAATTCCATATCAGTTGTGGTTAAGATACTTTCTCTAGATTATTTTTTCTTAGACTAAGGTTGTAATAACAGTAATAGGATAATTGACCATGGAAAGGAAACTCTGATTTCCGTAGACATGCGAGTTAACGTTAATGTATAGGAAAAAGAGGCAGTTTAAAAGGACGTTGACAATTTATGTGAAAATTCATTTATGAGGAATTGCTGCCATAGTATACTTTGTAACTAAAGCGTGCGTGTCAAGCAATAATTAGAATCGCATATTGACGACACATGTTGCGACAAAATATGCCATGTTACGTGTGGATATTTTTTATGAATTCTTTTCGTTAAATATTTCCATAATCCAGGCACCGAAAAAATTAAATTCCATATAGTTCCTGTAACAATTACACAGAATTACTTACAATCAGATAAACTATTTTTACTTGAATTTTTAATTTTTATTACATCTCATCTTAATTTTAAATTCGGGTAATTTTACATAGAAATCTCTCTAAATAAATAATTTACATGGAAAGCATTTTCCTTTCATAAAAAAAAAAAAAATTAACGCGAGAAATATTTCTATAACGAAACGTCATGACACAAATTACTGAGGAGCATTTAAGATTTATGTCGGATCATTAGCATAGTCATCGCGGATTAAGGTTACAAGGTGGTAAGGGAGGATTACAAATCTCTTTGGGAAGTAAAACACGGCGGCAATTTTATATCCTGCCCCGCCCCCTCCCGCGAACATTACTCCCGATTAAGGGCAGCAGTTGAACGCCGAGATGCTCGGGCGACTCGTTCTTAATTTCCTGCGAGCCGGAATGCCGTTATTGACCGGCGTGTGCCGTTACGACAGTCGCGCACGTGTGCACGACGTGCGCGCGAAGGAAGCCGCGATTCTATTTATGCAATCCCTGCATCTTCCGCCCCTCCGGCGGGATCCTTTTGGTGCCTTCGCGCCGTCCGCCCCTTCCCTTCCCTCGTCGAGGCGACATCGCGACATTTCTGCGCGGAGGAATGCACACCCGGCGGCATTCCTCATCGGCATTAACGGAGAAAACGTCGAGGCCGCCGGGTTCCACTCTCACGGGCTCGGGAGCAGGCTACGGAAGAGGCTGCGAAGTGACCAGAACGGGTACCACGCGGAGTTAACCGAGGAGAGTGGGGGGAACTCTCGCGGAACGAGCTTCGAGTCGCGGCGGCGTCACGTCGGTCAAACATGCTCGCGATCGAATTTACGTATTCCGAAGTTCGCGCACATCGGTCGAAGTTTTGCGCTCTTCGGAGTTTTCTATCAAATTGGATATGCTGTTGACCGAAATGTGTAAGAATATATATCGTATATGATCTACTGCTCTCGTCGATCTCTTTAACCGAGACACCGAGATAACTCCAGGATACAAATGAAGAAGTTTGTAACAAGTGTTATTGGAATTCCGTGGTAACTGTGGTAACGTGAAACCGCGGGCATGTCGCGGTTTTCTAGAATAAGAACCCGATCGAACGTTTAATCGATAGATCGAGATGCTCACCGTCGAGAACCGCAGGTTCCGTAAGAAAGTGGGTTAAGAAGTCTCAAGAAGCGTTAGGCTTCTTTTATGCATACGCTTTTTGCGATGTCGGCGCTGCAACAGTCGACGGTCATCACACAGTTTGAAGATAAAGCGGGGGGGATCGATTTACACATACTCGTACGACAAGTGCATAGTACTCCCTTCTTTCGTAACATTAAAGTTTCGATAATGATATTAGACAATTGCGAATTTAATTTGTCAGGAATTATAAGTCATTAATCATAAATACACGAATATTCGTCCACAACATATGAGATATATTTTATAGATATATTTTATAGATATATTTTATAGATATATTTTATAGATATATTTTATAGATATATTTTATATTTTTATTATTATCAATATTATTAGCTATAATCTATAATAATAATAAGTAATTAAAGGACATGGTATATTAAAATTGACTCCCTTTGAAAGGACATTCTTCGCACATGTTTCTTCTTAAAACGTTAAAAGGTCTTAACGTCTTTATAATCCTTTTTTTTTTATGCGTCAAAGTTATTTTAAGTTTCGTTTGATCAACTTGTTTAACTTCATGCGATCGTAACTCAACCTAAATACTTCAACGGGGGCGCTATCCAATTGCATTCAAAACTACATTTGTCCTTCCGAGAAAACGAATAAACGAAACTTTCCAAAAGTGGAACGCCGGCCAAGAACGTACCGATTCATCTTAAATTTCGCAGTCGACGAGACATATCGTCGCTACTTTTATATTCATCCCTACACTAGCAGTGACACTAACGGCAATCTTGCGCGCGGCCTACAACCGTGTCATCCCTGCTGATTTTCCCGGTAACATCGGCGATTCTGAAATGTATAGTTCAATTCCTTTTTGGGTCAGGAGAAATTAATTGGCCGGAGCACTGTTAAATTATAGTAGTATTACATCATTTTGCCATTTTATGAATGGTCATTAAAGACAGCCATTTAATTGAAGAAGATCGTACATAAAATCAATGACAACGCGATAATAAATTGTGTATTATAAAAGTACCATTTTGAAAAGATTGGCATAAAGAGAAAAAGAGAAAGAAATATGAGATTGCAATATCGGAGGCTAATATAGTAATTTTTTATATATTATTTAACAATATTTTCACAAATATTTTATTTAAAATTATAACGGTCAAAGTTTGGACAGAAAATAAATTGTGATCACACAATACGCCTCTTCAGTTAACCATTTTTAAGTTCTCTGCTGCAGGTAGCGCAAAAGGGTTGAGCCTTGACCCAGAAAAAAAGCTCGAGCCCTTTTCATCGAGTGATGTCGACTCGTACGTTCCACTGAGGGAATACACGTGGATGCACATATAACTTTTTTTTTTTAATATAAAGCACCGAGGTCAAACAGATTATAAACGTCGGTTTAGGATTTCGCATGTTTTGAATTTTAAATCCTTACGCATGCTTATGCGCACATACGAGAATAAAAAATTTTTAAAAATCGAAAAATTATAATTTATAATCATGAATCTGTAATATTGCAATTTAATTAAAAATCTTCAAAATGTTAAGTATCCTTTTAGTCAAATTAAACTATCTATAAATTTTAATAATATCTTTTTTAATTTTAATTTTTTATTTTATGAAAAAATTATAGCTTAAATTATAGCTTAGCTTAATTAAAAACGTAATAAAATGGCTTTGAATATCACATTTTAACAGGCTAACTGAAGGATTAAATGACTCGCGAGCTCTTTTGCTTACTAATGTAAGATTGGCGATGATCCAGCAATACTCGAAACTTTAATAAACCAACCGTTCGGCGTCCAATTACGTCAGTCATCGTCTGCAGAATGTAATTAATTTTTGACACGTGTGGCACGTCTCTCTTGTCGTAATCGATTCACCAAGATTACAACGATGTCACGATTAAATGAAGATTAAGCATTTTGTTCTCTACTAATCGTATCTGATATATACATTTTACTACATATATCAAATTTTCTATTTTTAACAAAGTACTAACTATTTACTAACTATTTTTAATGTCTCTTATTCTTATTAATGAATTATTAAGTTATTCTTAATAATTATAATTTCTCTTTCTATATTTCAATGACTTCATATATCATTATAATAATGTTGACGAATAAACTGGATTACTCTAAAACTCGAATGTCTTATATCATTCAATCTTAAATTTTTTTTATTACCGATAGTATTTTCGTCACTTAATTAATTATAAAAAAATATATATTACAGGAAATGATTATGTTACAGAATACAGTGACCAACTCTTATTTTAGCAATAGTAAGCTTAAACAATTCATAAAGTTTAATATTCATAATTTCCGAATTTCTCGGAGAGTCTATCTAATTAATAAAAAGAGCAATCTGCCGCCACGTGTGCGAATTAAATCTTGACCTATGTGATGTGAAAACTTAATAGAAAGCATTGATGTATTCGTCGCCCTAAACACCGCTCTACGGTATCTCCCCCACGGTCGATAAAAAGTCGAGTATTCATCAGCCTTCATCATCGATAGGCGCGCGGCCGGGTGTGAAGGAAGAAGGTGTGCGCTCACAGACGTTCAAGTGGGGCAAAAGGGAACCACTTAGCCGAAACTGCAGGAGTCTGGGAGTCAGCAGCTATTCGGCAGACGTCACTGGCGCCAGTGGACTACCTTAAAGCCCGGTCACCCCCTAGCCGCCTGCCTTCGTCCCTGCCGCCGACAATCTCATTCCCCAAAAGCGTCGCAAGAATTATAAAGTTGGTGGAGGAGAAAAGAGAAAGGGACGGGGAAGGGGACAGGGGAAAGAAAAGACTTCTTCTCTTGCCACCCAACCTTGTCAAGCGAGCGACCCGTCCTCTCTCATTCCGCAACTTACATGCTCTCTACCTCGATCTATCGTTGCATCCCTTGGTCCTCTCTCCTATCTCTCCACTTTGCTCCTATTCTTCGCTCCTGCCTCTTCCTTCCCGCGCGCGCGTCGCGCTCTCTTCTTTCCCTCCCGGGTGCTTTTTATTTTAACTTGGAAGTTTTCGCGAAGGAACTGATCGGGGGGTGAGCGAGTTTCGAGTTTCGACCGCGAGTTTACGAGCGGCATGGTTCCGAAAATCTGTTCTCCATTAGCGCGACGCCGACCGGAAGTCGTTCAATTAGAGTCATGTACCGTGTGATCTCGAAATAATCTGGCGCTCGAGAGATTCCATTGTTATTTCGGACGACAAAAGTTTCATCGAGCGCGCTGTCGTTTAATGAGGGACGCTTCTCGTAGTTTCGCAGTTTCCGCTCCGTGGCTGAGACTACTCTCGCGAGTAGTTTTACAGGGCGATGGCGGGATAAGGCCGGACTTCTCCGGTCGTTCCTTTATCATCGCGCTCGATAAAACGGAGCGATTCTCGGATTATCACGTTATCAACTCTCTTCTCGTTATCCGTCGTTTGAGAGAGAAACGGCTACCATTTCCTTACTGTGTTAGATGTAGGAAATAAAATGGAAATAATTATTCAGTCTGATTTTATACAATCGGAGATATTAATTAATTATATAAAACAAATATATTTCAGCATAAAAATGCCAATTATCACGGGTCGAGAGAATCCCAGAATCTCCATGCCAGATGAATTTATTTCAGCTTACCGCCTTAGGTAGAATTTTAGCCCGTAAAAATGATTGAAAATATTTTCTCAAACGGTAGGAGAAATTTTTCCATATTGTGCGAAGAATTACCGCAGAATTTTCCCTGTCACCGTCACAGCAGCATCGCCGCCGCGTTGAAACGTCCGTGCCTCGGAGCGCGTTTCTTACGCGTCGCGCTGCGTTTCGCTCGTTGCGGGCACGGCGGTATCGGTTTTATCCAAACCCTCGAATTTATGCCCTTTCCGCCAGACCGGTAAATGGATATACAGTTGGATGAAAAAAAAAAAAGGAGAAGAGAGGAGAGAATGCGAGGGAAAGAGAACGGAAGAAGAAGAGAAAGAGAGAGGAAACAAAAAGACATCGATCCCCCAGAACTAACGGAGATCGGCATGCATACCGGTTTCATACGTACAACAAACTACTGGAACGGCCGGAGGCGTTAATATACCGGGGCGTAAGCCCGGGGGCGGTATTTTTTCGCCGCTCGCGCGCGTTCGCCGCTCTGAAAAATATTTTTCTGAAAGCTAATATCTCTCTCGGGCCGATATTCCGCCGTGTAAATAATATCCGCGCCCGTAGGGACAACAAAGTAGGCTGTCATGTGAGTGCAATCGCCAAAAGAGGTTGTCCGGGGGAAAAAAATGAGCCGCTCGCGTGGCCAAACGCTGGCGTCATTTTTTCTCGCTGTCTACTCGCCCGTTTTCCATTTTGAGCTTTGCTGCCGTCCGACGGATGATGCGCAAAATCAAGAAAAATCAGTGAGTGACGAAAACGAGGCTTAAGTCGAGATCGGTTGCACGGTTTGACGGTGGCATGAATGAAAATGCATATACACGAATGTGATATATATCTGTATTCGACAGAAATATTATTTTCTATCGCATTGGTTTGTTACATTAAGTTAATTTTATTCCTACTTTGTTAACTTTAATTATTTAATTCTATATATTTTTATCTTATTGTAAAAAAGATAAACGTAACATCGCGATGATATGCGAACCGTTATAGATTTGCGAGTAAATGGGCGATCATCGCGAATCGTGGGCGATTACGCTTCATTCATACGTTTCCTCTTGCAACACTCGAAAAACATTATTGCGTCGATCATGCAACCGCTCAGATTGTGAGAGGAAGCCAACATCCAGCCAGCTGTAACTGGACCACTGGAAAGCAGACGCTAGAACGCGATTATTAGTGTGTAATTAATATCGTCGAACGTTTATCCGTGCATTCCCGTAGCATTTTCATCCTCATTAGTGTGAACAACGACGACCACGACGAGGACAAGGATAGTCGAGATGGTAGGATAAAGCTGTAATTACATCGCACCTTTGTACATGTACTAAAGATTAAAAGGCACCGGTAGCGAAGTCGGAGTTGTTTTAGTCACTTTGTTGCGATATACTAGCAGCAAAAGCGATTTTCTCCGAGAAATCACGTTACATTTTTACACCATCCCCCTTCTTCTCCTCCTCTTCCTCCTCCTCCTCCTCCTCCTCCTTCTCCTCCTCCTCCTCCGTCACCAAAAGAGAGAGCGAGACGTGAAAAAAGGAGCCGACGTAAAAGAATGTGAAAACGTTTTAATTTTTATCGCTTACAAAGCACTCCGCTACCAACAGAAAGAAACAGATCGCATTATCCGGGCGCGATTGCCAGTGTAATTTCGTGTAAATTGTCCAAGGTCGTTGCAAAGCGACGTGAATATTTGAGCATGCCGTAAACGAATACTCTGGGAAATGATGAAGAAGGGATTATCGTCTCGTCGTAAGCGCGTGAACGGTCAAACATTTGTGAATTTGCTGCTTTTAAAACAATTTTACTTTCTAAAGCGTGAGTTGTATTAAAAACACAGGTACACCTTTGGTATTTTCCATCTAACCAATTTTATTTCCAGAAAATCAATTTTCTGATTACACTTCTATACAATTTTCTGAAACATGTAACTTGTAGCTTCCTTTCATATGCTAAAAATTAAGCTACTCTTTTCAAAAATATCGTCTATTAACAATACGCTATTCGGATCATGGACCAATGGATCTCTTATCTAAGATACATCTTTTCTTATCTACTAAATGAAATCTACATTCGGACGTGCGTACGAAATGGAAAAAAAAAAAAAATGGAAAATTCGCATTTACAGCTAAACGAGTGACATGAAAACGCGCACTACTCGGGCCTCGAAAGAAAATCGAGACTTCGCAAGTGTTTTTTCGCTAACGCTTAATTGCTCACCGTTTCGTTTCTTCATCAAACAGAATGCCACTGTTTTCATGTGATCGCGATCAGCAATATTGTGTTAAGGCTTTCCATAAAATTCACGGCCCGCGGCGATGTAATTGTTATCGCATCCAAGTCAATAGCGATTTCGCACAAAACACCGTCGGAATACGGGTTTTCGCTATATGAATGTGTCGGCACGTACGAAATAGCGAAAGGTGGGGATACAGAGGGCCGAGAGGCTCGGGGGACGGAGGTACAAAACGTCGAAGCGATTTATTAAATACCATACGGCTGAGCACTGTTATGACACGAGTATGCAAATATTATTTTGCGTGCACGAGGGGACAATCAATGACCCGCTCTCTCTCTCTCTCTCTCTCTCTCTCCCCCTATTCCCTCTTGCGTCCACCCGACTATCTTCCTCCCTTCGTAGTTTCATGATCGAAAACGCGACGTGAGAGAAAGTTCACGAAAGATCCTGAGAGAAGTACCGGATGATTAATCAGCCACGCGAGAATGATATATCGATTCGCGGACTCTAACGTCTAACAGATGGATGACATAGATTTACGTCTTTCCTTTATTTCACGACTACATAATGCATTTGAGTAAAGCTATCGCCTGGAAATTAGTCCAAGTTCCTTCGTTTACAAAAGCCGATAAACTAGAATAAACTACTTTTAATTATTGACCACTCGTGGAACATTTAATCTCAAAATATGAAATGAACATTAAATATATATCAATATCGATAGTAATTTTTTTCTTTACTGACTCCAAATAATAAAAAATATAAAATGAATAAAAATCTTGCACGGATGATCTTATGTAGAATCGTTGTAAATTGAACTCTGCTTAAAGCTATTATCACCGAATCATAGTTAAATCCATGATTTTTCTACAATTTTTTTCTAACAATCTGAATACGAATCTTGGCCTGGATTCGATTTTCGAAAATCCAAATGACTAACGACTACACGATTTAATCTATCGACACTCGGCCTCGATATATAACAATTGTGATTACCAGCAACTTGAAAATCAAGAAACTCAAACTCAAGGAACTCACCGATGAGCTGCCCTTCGGTCGTCCCGCAGAAGTTATCCAGCGATCCGTCGGACAACGGCAGCATCGGCAAGGACGACGGGGGTGTCGAGGGCAGAGGGGTTAACTGCTAGTGAACCCACGAGGGGGTCGCGGCGGGGGTCGCCGCATTCGTGCTTACGTAGACGCCCGGCGCGTTGCCGGTCGTCGTGCCGATGACGACACCCGTGTTCTGGGAGACAACGCCGCCATTCTGGCCAACGACGTTACCATCGCTGACTTGCACAGTACCCATCACCCCCTGTTGGAAGTTGAAGTCCAATGTGCCGCCCATCGACAATTCGTGCCTGATTACCTGCAATTCACGTACCGCGTGTCACGCGTCTGTATCTATCTCTTTCACGAAACCTCGATTTTTTTCTACAGCAATTTTTATCCAAGAATATAAATTTGTTGAATTTTTTGCAGAATTTAAACCAGATTTATTTTCTAAAATTGTTGTGTAACTATTTCTACCAAACTTTTTTCTGTGTTATGTAAAGCAGATAAAATTATGTACATAGCATTATGATTTCTTAAAAATTAATAATATCGCCTGCTAATATTTGGATATTACACTAAAATAAATTCTTTGAATAAGGATTAATATTTTGCGTGACAATCAAGATATAAATTCTACACTTTTTCTCTTTTAATATAGAAAACCTCTCCCCTCTTTGGGTAATCGCATGTGTGACAAATGATTTTTTTAATTTGAAAATTTTGCAATTTTTCTAAAAACTTATTTGTGGCATGAGAAATAACGGATCTTGCGATGGGAATGTCAGTAGTGACAGACGATGCATGATCAGACTTACTTCTTCAACGTTGCAATCAAAACCGCCATGCATCGCCTCGATGTTGATGTTAAGGTCATCGAGGGCGGAATGGTTGAGCGCACCCATCAACTGACCCATCATCGTGCTAGCTGGGGGGCAAGGTGTCGGCGTATGGGGTGGACTAGGTCCAGCTGGTCCAGTTTGTGCCGGCTGATGTTGCGGCTGATGCTGAGGCTGATGCTGAGGCTGATGCTGCGGCTGCTGTTGCTGTTGTTGTTGTTGCTGTTGCTGCTGTTGACGTTGCGTCTGAATCATGTACTGCAGCGTCTGTTGCTGATTGCTGCCCAGTGTCGTAGGAGTGGGCTCGTTCTGCTGATACGATGGCGACATGCCGGACGGTGACATGCCAGGACTCAGGTTCTAATTTGCGAATTTGTAACAAGAAAATGCGATGAAAATAAAATCGTAATCATAACAATTTATGGTATTTGTGGTTGTAATTTATTATGTGTACGTACAAATATTTCGACTAATCTAATAATTTATAGATAAAATGTGAATTTATTTCTATAATTATCGGTATCGTAAAATATGCCACTGTTTATACTCATACTTGTACAAATATCAATTTTCCATATTTGTTATTCTTTATATGTCTACTCTAATTCATTAGAAATGTAATGAATCTCGAAAAATTGAATCTGTTTGAAAAAGATATGACACATATACATCTCGCAGGATTAAAATAACTAATTAATAGAAATTAAAATAAATCAATTTTAGCATAATTTAATCTTAGCAAATTTGATCTCTTAAAAATTGATCAATTACCACGGACAGGTTGTTCTGAGTTTGGCCTGAATGTGTTTGCATTTGTCCGTTATCAAAAATACGTTCCAATACAATTCCATAAGCGTATGATGCTTTTTTAAGCCAGTTTCAATAATAAAATGTAAATAAGCTTCCATCGCACCATCGCAAATCTTTTCACACAAGACAACAAAAATATTGTTATAAAAATATCGACGTCGTGGAAAATAACGAGCTCAATTTCCATAAAGAAAAGATTCCTCAACTTCTTTAACAATAATTTTTCAGTTAGATCGTATTTATACTTAATCTCAAGAAATAATTAATTTTCAGAAATATTTATTTATCATTTCGATCATCATTGTAATTTCGTTAACATTATCCTTTCTTTTTAAATCGTACAGAAAGCGACATACGGATATATATATGTATATATGTGTGTGTGTGTGTGTGTGTGTGTGTGTGTGTGTGTGTGTGTGTGTGTGTGTGTGTGTGTGTGTGTGTGTGTGTGTGTGTGTGTGTGTGTGTGTGTGTGTGTGTGTGTGTGTGTGTGTGTAAAACATCGCGATCCTTATTGATTTTGCAACATTGCCAGGCCGAACATGCGCAACATAAAAACGCTGACGTCCTTTGTGGAAGGCTGTGATATTCTCGCGCGAAAAATCCGCCAAAAATTTCGGACTCACCATTTGACAGGCGCACGGCTGCAGGCCATGGATTGGGCATCTTTGCTGGTTGGTCGGCTGCGAAGTAGGTGGCAGGCCATAGGATGCAGATGATGACGTGCGTAGGCCGTTATTTCTCTGGTACTGCGTTTCGTAGTAAGGCGGCGGTGGGCCCGATTGCTGTTGGTGGCTGGCCGGCGGTGATGTCTGGTACATTTGGTAGGGTTCCAGTTTCATCGTATCTGCCAGGTTGCCTGCTAGGATCGTATCTGCTGACGAGCATGATGCATGTTTTATTCGCATTATTGGACAGATAAAGCGCAAAAAATTAATTTTATCTTTAATTTCAATTGATTAATCCGATTATTATAATAATAACATAAAATGTGTAAACGATATATTGATACCAGCCAAGTACATGTTAACAAACAAGCAAGTAACATAGTCAATTTTTCGGCAAGCAGGATCTTAGTTGCTAAATCTTTTGTATAAAATAAATTCAAATAATCATATCACCAACTATGTGCCACTTAAATAAAATGTGTAATTTGTATTTAACGCTGTTTTATATAGCTAGAAGATGTAAATTTATAATATATAATAATATATGGAGAAATTTATAATATATGGAGATAAATCCGAAAAATATTAAAATATAAGGGAGAAGGAAGAAAAAAATGTAAAAGGAGAAAGTGAGATTAATATTAGATATATACCTAATTGCTGTTCTGGGCTGTAAGAAGATGCATAGGTTGGTGTCCAATCTGGTTCCCCGAGAACTGCTGGGATAGGACTTAATCGGCCACATGAAGAGGCGTTACTCGAGGCGCGAGGACTTGAATGACAAAACAATTAATTTCGTCTTCCTTTTGAAATTTATTAATCATTAATCTTTAATTAATTTTCCATAACGTAGATATTTTTATGATTATAGATTAAGTGATGTAGATACATGCGTACACACTTAAAATATCTTTAATATAATTATAATATCTATACCTTTGATATTGCCATGAAAATGCCATTAAAATTATTGTTTTATTCTTTTAATTAACATTTGCGAACTCCAAATCCTTTCAAAATTACACAAAAATTAGTCAACTCTAATATCAATTAACATGATAGTTTATGGAAAAGCAGCGCATAGTTCCAAATAACTTTTTGATTATAAATCTTTGCGCTATACAAATTTTACATTTTACTCCTAAATACGAAAATTAGAACATACCGGAAGTCAGAGGAGAGTTGGAATCCGCTAGCAGGCGGCAAGGGGCTGTCTGGGAACAAATCTAAACCTTCTCCGACGCTGCTGCTGGGACTGGACGTGGGTTCAGCTAGCAATCCGCCATTTCTTATAGCTTCGGCGATCTTCTTCGAACGGCCGCGTCGTTTCTCTAGACTCCCGGTGCTCTCCATGGTAGTAGCTCTGTGCAACAAGCACGATACACACGGTATTCTCGACAAGTTCGCGATCAAGAAGGACAAAGAGAAACAGGACGAGAGGAAAATTGTCCGCAAATCTGAACTTACCTGCGACGGGCGGATTTGCCTGGCTTGGCATCGCGATTGATCATCCACCAAGAACTCTTACCGGTGCCTTCGTTCTGCACTCGCATAAACCTACTGTGCAGTGACAAGTTGTGACGTATAGAATTCTGCAAACAGAAAGAATAACATGGTTTATTATATAATAAAACAGTAATGCTAAGAAAAAGGAAAAAAA
Source organism: Pogonomyrmex barbatus (assembly GCF_055798465.1). NCBI lineage: Eukaryota > Metazoa > Arthropoda > Insecta > Hymenoptera > Formicidae > Pogonomyrmex > Pogonomyrmex barbatus. The sequence goes on from NW_028297098.1 coordinate 22,700,044, forward strand.
GAAATAAAATATTTCTTAAACCACGCATTACAACGAAGTCAGAATCGAATAACAGTTAATAACAATAATTTGTTATTAATCAATTTTATTTCCTTATATTATTTTACAATTAAAAATAATGTAATCATTGAAGTGCTATTTTTGTGCTATTTTTATGCTATTTTTGGACTGGAAGTAATAAAGAATAAATTTTAATATCAGGAAATTTGTAATTCAAGAGATTTAAATATGGCTTGTACTCGACAGTATTAGAATATACATGACTTGTACTCGACAGTATTAGTAATACTTTTGTAAATTGATTAAGACCCATTCGGGGGTCTTAATTCATTTCTTCCTGAATTTTTAAATGCCTTTTCGTATAAATTATAGGAAATTTATCTTGTTCGAACGTATATCTTTCGTAGCGAAATAGAGTCTATACTCTCGACATTTACGTAAAAGAATACAGAAATACATGAAAAAAATCAATTCGCAAAGAATGAATCATAGAAGCATAGAAGCATTTTATAGTTCCCCATCGTCTCTCCTGCCTTCTTCATTAGGCAAATTGAATCGGCTAGGGATATAGGAGTTGGATCTTCCGAAAAATTTCGGAAAGCTTCTATCCTAATACGAGAATACCCGTGTCGCGAAGCGATAACCATTTCCTTTCGTCTTCGTCTCCCAATACGCGAATCGGCGAGACGAACGCGCGCCGAAGGAAGATGAAATACATACACGCAGAAGATGGCGTGATAAATAAAAATGGCTTCTTTAAAATGGCCGTTATATCGCGAACGAGACAGGCGGAAGTTGACGCGAAGTATTTCGAGCAACTTTCTCAAACTCGCGCCACGACGTTTTATCGTTTCGTTAATCACCCTCCTAAAACATAGTCGCAGATTGTTGGCCTTTAAATGGATAAATATAATAAAAATAATCACAAAAATCCATCTCTGATAATATATTATTATTATGAGATTATTGAACAAAGAAAATCTTTAATTTTGTGAATATATAGAATATCCAAAAATTTCTTGAAAAAGGAATATTTATATCTATCTATATTAATCTCTACATCTATCTATGAATAGTTTATTTTTATAACGCTTTATGACAGTTTGGCAAGTCATAAAATTGCAAGGTATTTATCATCTGTTACGTTCAATTTACTTGGACGTCTGACATGTGCACCGGGCGCTTTAACATCCAAAAATTTATAACGTGGAAATGTAAGCGATGTATCCTTTACTGCCAGAAAGAAATGGCTTGCCTTCATGACGCACATCGCGTTCGTTGCTTCCACCCACAACATGTCCCTTTCAATATCAATTCGCGAAAAAAGGGAGCCACATCCGTAGGGCGGTGTGCGGCATGTTAGCAAGTTTCGCTTGTGTTGCTGATGCGACACAATGCTGCAGTCCGAACGACCGTATAACGGACGGAGTAAAGCTTAACAGACCGGCACGAATCCTTTTCCTTTTGTTTCACCGGTGCCGGTTTCCCATTTCGATAAGCTCGTCAAATTAGCTGGTCGCAAATGAGTTCCGCAGTATAAATCTGAACTAGTCTAGTTATTTTTATCGCGGCTTAGGCATCTTCCTGCCTTTACTATCCGACACTCTTTTCAAACTTGACCGATCGTCTCGCCGGACCTCTGAATACACGGAAAGACGAAAGTATTTATCGATAAGTTTGAGAAGCTGTCGGGGAGAGAAGGGGGGAGGGGGTATCGCGCCAGCAGGATGCTTTTACGATCGCCAGCGCCAGACTTCTTTCGCTTTAACCCCTCGCGTGAGAGACTCACGCTCGAGGGAGAGACTACCCCTCCGATGGGGCGATCAGCCATTTCAGTCGTGCAGTCGCGGACTGTATAGCAGGACTTTATAACCCTATCATCAACCCGCCTTTATCGGCGCGATGCTTCGAAGATGAAGACATTTTCGGCGCCACCGTTCTGATTTTTCCATCCAGCCGAGTTCTTGCGAAGGATTATACCAGCAAATTTGAAGGATTTTAATATCTATAGAACTTATTACAGAAGAAGTAATTCAAACTGAAACTTTTAAAAGTTTTTATAATCTTCTGAATGAAAATGTAGAGCTGTATATGATATCTCAGCACTAAAATAACATTATTTATTTACAAAATAATTTTACTATAATATGAAATTAAATTTTATTTAAAGCGAATCTCTAAAAAAGGTAGAAGTTTAGAAAAAATTTGTTGAACAAAACTTAAAATTAGTAATTTTAATTTATCAGAAAACTTTGACACGCTGAGATAAAAATTAAAAGACTTAAGAAGCAGATAATCATCGGAAGATGCTAAATTCGTCGAGAAATGCCATCGTCATTCTCTTGGTATTAATTAGAATTATGCAAAGTACAACTAGAACTCTTCAACGATTAGAGTTTAATTAAATTTACCATCTATATTCATAATATAACTAGAGATGTTCTTCAGAGAAGAAGCTGTTCTATCGAGATTGGTTGACTGAGTTTCAAGATAGAGATCACTTCGTCGATTTTACACGAGGCAAGAGAGCGCAGAATGAGCTCCGTTCTTGTTCTCTCTCTTCGGGTTCCGACTGTGATTCTCAGCCACCGATAAAGCCCGGCACTTTCGTTCAAAATCTTTATAAACTGCGCGGAAACGGCCTTCGTTGTCCAGGAGCGAAAAGAACGCGACGAAGATGGCAGCGCGCTGTCATCAAGATGAGCAAGACTAAAGGTTATCTCGCGTTCACAATATAATGTGTAATATATAAAAATATATATTACGTATATAGAGAAAGATTCTGTTGTTTAAAGAGTTATTGTGTTTCTCTTAAAACTCCAATTCTCGGCAGAGATTAGCAACATAGATCGATGTTCTTTTAACAAGTTTATTAAAAAGATATATCATTAAAAAAAAAAAAATTTTAACTCAAAGAGGCTTGACATTTTTAAAACGCTTCGACTTTTTTCACTTCCCTTTCTTATCAAGTGACACTTCAGGAATCTGATCGCATGTTTTTAGTTCCAAAGTTCACTGCGATTTCTACACGTATTCGTCCTTTTTATACTTGTATGACATTTGCTAGCGCATAGACCAGAATATCTAAGATAAGAAATGTCGAAATCAGCGGTAAGAAATCGATAATTACAATTGTTCATAATTTCTTCAATTCAAGAGCAGTAAGGCATCTGGGGCATCTAAGCAAATAACAGAAATCGAAAACCAAATTCTACGTCTCTTAAAAAATTGTCATTTAGAATATCTTATCTTTTGAAAGTACTTAATGAAGAATAAATCGCAAAAATGTTAACATTCAAGTCCATGCAGAAATATAACTAGCAAACAAATGATATGTGAACACAACACGCGGATTTTTTCATCTATATCATATTTGTTATGGCAAATGGAATCTTGCAGAGCAGAATGTGACCGAGATAAATAGAGGAGATGATATAAGACCAACTTATGTCGATCGCACTTATATTTCACTAACGTTTTATTTTATAAACATTACTAAGCTTCGCATAATTTATCGCATGATAAAGAGCTCTAAACTTGCCACTGATAAAAGGCACTTATCGCGTTTTGGTCTGTGTGCATAATATCGCGACGCGTTTAATGCGGAACGAGGACGGCATTCTTGTTGGCGATCAATTACATCTCGGTTTCGACAGATTGCAAATGGCCTTTCCGATACCGGGGGTACGCGGAAACAAGCGGGCGATCGCTCGTCACAGGGAATTTGCGATGATGATTGGCGGCGGCCAAGGAAAGGGACGGCTTGAATAATAAATTACGATCGTTAGGTAACTACAAGCACGGAAGCTTTAATTCTTAATGCGCGCGTGGAAAGAAAAGAACCAGGTCCGGCCGGAATGAACGATTTGTCTCGATCGCCGAGCTTCGAGGATGCGCTCGCTCGATGATTCAACATGCATTCGCATTTCGCGATCTGCATGCGTCATTTCGTACCGTCAAGCGCATGAAAAGAAACGGGAAATTCGCGAAAGAAATTACGTATTGAAATAGAGAGCTGCAAGAAGGATTCTTTCCGACATATTCTTGACATTTCCCATTTGACAATCTTGCGTTTAGGCAAAAGAAAAAAAAAAAAAAAAATTACGAAAATTAATAATTACAAACTTTTGCTATCATATAATTAATATATGAAAAATGTGTTAATGATATTAATAAAATATTAATTAATCACCTCAACATGTCACATTTATAGAATAGAAAAATTTTCAAACTACGTAACGAATATATCCAAATTAAAATTTGAATATTAATAATATAGTTAATAATATGATTAATTTTTATTAGAGAAAAGATACATAATGATATTGTAAATACTTTGTCACTTATCTGCTTTATTTCAATTTAACTAAACTATCTATTACCATATTACGCGAAATATCTCTCTCAACATATCGAAGTGTAACAACAGTTTTTTTTTAATCCGTATGTAACGGGAAACAATTATAGATAGAGCGGACGATTATAGATAGCCATGTAATCGCGGAAGGAAATAGAGTTCTACATCAATTTTTACGGACGTGGTTTTTATCTTGTCATGATGTATCTTATATTTCTGAAAGTCTTTCTTATCAGAAGGACGTAGATACCAAAGTTGTGGTTTGTGGGCAGGCTGAGACCGTGCGTGTATCTTATACAATGATTTTCATCGCGCAATAAAAAACCCTCGTAATCATGTTCAAGATATATAATACATTCTAACTTTAAAGGAGAATACATATAAAACTATCGTTCGAAATTATCGTTCTAACAGGAACTAAAATTCTGAATTTAAAGTTTACATAATTAATTTTAATTTTTAAACTAGGATAAAGGAATTCTATTAACACAACTTAATCTAATAAAGTTATTTAATAAAGTATAAAATAGTAACCCATGTAAATCGTTAACGCTTTTTATACAGTTAATTATATCGAATTATACTAAATATCTGCTTAATTTAATTATACAAATTTTAACTTTTCTCTTGCAAGTAGATAAAATGAACTTTGTTCAATAGGTACTTTCTGAAATTAGACAAAAGTATTTTTTTACCAAGGCAGTAGAGATTTCCCTTTGATCTCAGTTTTTAGTGTACAGTGAACTCGAGTTCTGAACTTATCTCAACATAATTTAACAAATTGCGCCGTTAGAAATTTAAAATCTATTGCTTTCAAGAAAAATTGTGATATAATTCATGTTTAATTTTAATATGAATCTTGCAAATTAATAATGTCACAAAATTATATAAACTATTTAAATAAATTCTAGTCTTTCTGTAATAATCCAATTTTAGTTTCTTCGCAGTTATCAATTAAAGAACAATTTAATGCAATTTCTCAAAAAAGTTAATTTCAAAAATTATAAATATTAATTTGGTGGTAGACATGTAATATAAAAAATTTACTTTAAAAATCAATTTGAACCGCTATTTCTTAGAACTCGACAATTTTATTTGAAATGTGATCCAACTTACTTAACAAATTCTTTAGTAGAACAATCAAATCCATGTTTTACGAATAAAAGCTATCAACGTCAATCGAAAGTTTGGCAGCAGTTATGAACATAAAAGAGAAACGCGGCTTGCAAAAGAAGAGCGGTATCGTTTTACATCGATGACGACGTTTGTGCTCTCAGGTGATTAGATGGTGACCGAGAACCGATCATATCCAAGAAGACTGCCAACAAGACCATCCCACCAATCCGCGCATGTAACTCTCTCGTTCTCTCCCCCCCCCTCTCTCTCTCTCTCTCTCTCTCTCTCTCGGTATACATTAATTCAATTCCATTGACGAGTCCAATTTCGTAAAAAGCATTTGCCGAACGATCGAAGAAGGATCGAGTGTGCACTTGCTTATAGCCACACACATGTACACATATACACACCCACGCACCGCCTACCTGTATGCACTTTAGCCAGGGCACTCGTTTCGTGCTGACGTAAAGGTGATCCGTTACAAGTCTTGGCGCAGCAAGGCTTCGCTTTTACATCGAAAAGATCTTTCATTTTCCTATTTCGTAATTATTCTTGAATTTCAAATAATGCCAAACTTTCTTTACGAGTATATTTACAAAAGCTCGTATGTTAATATATATTAAATGACAATATTATTTATATTTCATACTTCCTACGATCACATTCTCTTTTCATTTTTAATCGTTCGTTCCGAAATAATATTACAGCTATCTAATTTTTATCAAAAATATAATATTAGATTACCACACGAATAAATATTGATAATCATAATATTGATAATCATTTTCGATACCTCAAAGCTGTGTATTCAAATATTTACATATTCTTGTGTTACGAGAGATGAGATTACGTCATTAATATAGCAAAATTTCCCCGTCGGTTCACGAAGAAATCGTGGTGAATTGCGAATGCGCGAATTATCGCGATAACGAGAAGAGAGAGGGTTCGGTTAATTCGCACAGAGATCAGCAGTCTCGAGCGTGCGAGCGGCGTAAAGCGGATTCTACCGTCCGAAAATTGCGAGCACTCAAATCAGAAATCCAGACTGGCGGCCAAATGCAAGATCGAACGGCGTACGAGCGCTCAATTCGGTCGGTGGTGAGCCGGAAGAGAGAGAGTCGGAGAGGGAGAAAACGAAGAAGATATCGAGATAGAACGGCGAAGATCGGGAAGGCGAAACGATGGCTTTCTGGAGTAAGGACAATGAGAGAGAAAAGAAAAAGAGAGAGAGGGAGAGGAAAGCGCGCGCGCGCGCGGAGAGCACTATCTCCGTAGGGAGGAGATATAAGGGAGAAACAGTGAGCCAATTCACTAATCCCGATTTCCGATCGCGTACATCCATTCGCGTATTTACGTTAACAGCTCCAATCAGTTTCCTCTCCATTTCCTTGCTGCGAGATAGAGGGAGGAAAGCCCGTCTCGCTCCGACGACTCGCAGCTCGGACGACTCGCGATCTTCCGAGCCCTCGAGATCTTCTTTTGGAAAATTCATATTCATATGAGCTCTATGGCCGCGATCGTGCAAATCGCAAACTATATCATTTTCACCAAGTGCGTTGTCTTTCTAATCAAATGTTAATACGGTGTTCCCCGGCAATCTGTGAGAAAATTGGAACTTTCGTAAATGGATTAAAACGAAAAGAGTAACCTTTCTTAAACGAAACGAGTGATATCTTTTCTGAATCGTCATTTTCAAACGAAATTTTCATACCCGATAAGAATCATAGCGATGAGGTTATAATTATAGAAACGATTTAAAATGATAAAAATGCGTAAGTAAAATCTTTCAGAGTTTTACATAGGCATTTATAAATAAAAACTTCTATTGGCAAAAAATTAAATAAATATTTTTTAAACGGACTAATTCATATTCTATGTCGATTAATCCTCTGCAACAATATAAAAAAATTCTTGCGATAGTTTAAAATAATCTCTCTTTCGAGTAAAATATCAGGAATAAAATTGCAATATTTAGAAATCATATTGAAACGTGCAATTTCTACTCTTCATGTCTCTTTTCGCCATGATATCGACTTCCTCGAAACGAGGAAGACAGTCGTCTAGCGACGAGCTCTCGTAGGATTTAATCCGGAATACTCGCAACCATTCGTCTCTTCCGTCACTGTATATCATAAATTCAATTTCGTGATACCGCGATGGGCACTATCGAAAAGAGGCGGTCAATATTAACGCTCGCTGTATTCCGGCAATGCGCTACCAATAAGATCCGAGAAAAACTACCAATCTCCAGTGAAAACGAACGGCGGAAGGGGTCCAACCCCTCTTTTGACATTCGCGGCATCTCTGTGCAGATAAAGAAATGCTATATTGTAATAGCCTGAAAAATTCTGAGATTCCACGGAGTCAGTGGCACATCTCTGAACTATCCTTTCCTCCCTTCTTTTCTTTCTTTTTCGGCGGTAATAGATTCCTTTATCGACTCGGCCAGTCTAGACCATGCTCAGATCTCTTTATCGCGGCTGAAATATCGGCAAATAGAAAAACGGGGTAGATATCCCGATTCGGAAAGTTCGAAAGTTCTTCGGGACATAGGTGCAGATAATTGATCACTGCTTATTCTCCTTTCCCCCTTAGGCTGACAATTCTCGAAGATCTGAATGCAAAATTAAAAATCCATGAAATTTTATCATAAAAAAATTTTATCACTTTAACTAATCTTTATCGCTTCGATATCTTATCTTTATTTATATGCTTCAATAAGCAAATAAACAGAAAATTCTTGTACAACAATTTTATATTAAAATCCATAAAAATATACAAATATAAAATAGATTAAAATAAATACCTAAGTTAAAATTATTTAGTTAAAATTAAGATACAAGAAATTCTGCCCCGAAGTAATTTCGTAATTTTCCTTGACTGTAATACAAGGATTAAAAATGTACCTAGAGATTCGTCCGTTGTATACGTATACGATATAAGGAAAGAGACGACGCGGTCACAGAGGAACGGAAAAGGCTTTTGCTCAAATTAGATCCAAGAGATTCTCGGACTTGTCGGCGCGCGCGCCGATTTCGCCGCAATTTATATGTGGCAGTATTTTTGCGCAATTTGTGCCGGTTATGAGGACGTGGAAGCACGAGATGGTTCTACCGTGAAAAATATAGCGCGAATTTATCGCGGGAGACCTCCGTCTCCCACCGTTCTGTATTCTTCTTTCTCTCTTCTTTCTCTCGTCGACAGAATATCCATTATTCGTCACTGTCAACGTGACTGACCCGAACTAAAGTTACGAATTATTCCTTTGGAAATTATCCCTAAATACACAAACAAAAACAGAGAGAGAGAGAGAGAGAGAGAGAGAGAGAGAGAGAGAGAGTTACATATTTTTTTAAATATGAATTTAAATATAAATTGAAAGTATTAATCTGAAATCAGATTAATCATTTAATCAGTTAAGATTGAATTAAATCATTTAAGATTGAATAGCTTTCATGTAGTTTATATTAAATATGGGTTATGATGAAACAAAAATTTATTCTGTTCACGATATTGATGTGTACAAAACTCAGCTATGGAAATATTCGGCTCGATTACTTGGATTACTAGATTACTAGGTCACTAGGTTTAAACTTTATGAGTTCTTTCCCAGTGAGGCCAGAATCTCAAATCATCAATTTTTCTATTTAATCTGGCGCGCATACAGACACACACACACACACACACACACACACACACACACACACACACACACACGCGCGCGCGCGCGCGCACACACACACGTTAGAAACGAGCAAAGGAAACGGAAGTAAAACAAAAGAGGGTTTACAAGAGAAAAGGTACGAAAAGAGGATACTTCGTCGTATGCAAGGCAACTATTCGCAGTGTCAAGTTTGGACAACCGCTTCTCTACCTCGGCTTCTCTGCTCCTTTAGTCTCGTCTCGCTTCCTCGCCATCCTCTTCTTCGAAAATCTCTTAGGTTGGGTTAGAAGCAGCGGTGGTAATTCACGCGCGGGGCATGATGGATGCCCTCGACGCCCACATGGCGTCGCGACGCCCGGCTCGTCGACGTCGAATCCTCCTAACTGTTACAAGCGAGTATCCGCTCGGACAAGCCGATTTCGAAAGTACCTCTCGCTCGCTGGGACGATTAATTTTTTTTTTTTTTTTTGAAAAAGAAGAAGGATAAAGACAGGCTAATCGAGACATGGAAAAATCGGCTGACGCGACGCCCGACAAATTTCGTGTTTGCAAAAGCTGTTATACAGCTTTTCACTCTAAGCCTGTGATAAAAGTTGATAAGAAGATAGTTGGATATATTTGAAAAATTCATAATACATACATAATAAAAGAGAAAAAAGCAGAATTATGTTTTATTTCATTATTTTTTATTTCATTATATATCCTATTTCATATACAACAAGTATATAAAATCAAATATAAAATAAAATGTGATATGTATTCTCCATTTAAGTTGCGAGTTTCATACAGATATAAATTTCTAGAATCCCGTTGTGAATTTCTGTAGAATTTAACGTTTCATTAAAAGTAACCTAAAATGTAATAAATAATGTAATTAATATAACTAATCTCATTCCGTTTTCAATCAATCGAATTCATTTTCCAGCGTAAGTCAGGCACGTACTCAATAACCAGTTACATAACAAAAGCACGCACCTTAGACTTGCATTTTCATTAGATAAACGTATTATCGGTCGAGATAATCCATCAAAGCGAGCAGGTGCGCTTACACGTGCCGCATTGCATGCTACGAAACATTGTAAAAATATATTTCAGTCGAAAGTGCCGCAAGTATGTATCAGGAAATAACGGTTTGTAGGAATATTTTCAGATAACCAATCATAAGCAACACCTGCAGCAGTACACATATTATCCATATGCTTATGATATAAATTAATAAATCTTTCAAAAGTAAGTACCGTAATAATTATTCATCTTTTTCTCGATTCTATTCCATTTTTTAATCTTTTAAAAAGGACGATGAAATTTTCATGATATTCTTTGTAAAGTAACATGGTTTTGCTATTTATAAATTATGAGAGATATTACATTCATTCTAAAATTTTCTATAGAATTTCATAAATTTTCTTAAATAAATCTCAAATAGAAAAATCTACGATACTCGTTAAATTTCAATTTATTGCAGATTAAGATATATTAATAATAAACATAAAGCAAATGTTAGTAGCAAACATAAAAAAATAAATCTAATGTTAAGATTGGTGAATATATATATATATATATATATATATATATATATATATATGAAAAAAATATTTTACATATGATCTTTATGTAGAACCAAAAATATAACATTTTACTCTCATTTCTCATTATGCATTTTTTCCTTCTATATCTTAGTTCTATATCTCAGTAAGATATAGAACTTCACGAGAATCTCAGCAGAAAGAGAGAGAGAGAGAGAGAGAGAGAGAGAGAGAGAGAGAGAGAGAGAGAGAGTGTGTGTGTGTGTGTGTGTGTGTGTGTGTGTGTGTGTGTGTGTATGTGCAGTCATATCGAGGATGCGCCACCTTATCGATGCCGATGTAATCGGCTGCAGTGGCAACGACAGGGTCTTATCAACCTCGTTCTTTGATCGGATGAGATTTTTACCGTGTCACGTAACGGCGATAACAATTAACGGCCACTGAAACAATGGATTATAGAGGACAGAAACTGACAGAACCACCACACTTGTGCGGCCGACTTTAAGCACGAGTAAGCACAATCGAATAGTTCTCTCTTTCTCTCTCGATCGGATACTCGGATAGCTGTGCGATAAAACGAACCACGGGACCCTGACACCATTGATAACGATTCCGCTGCTCGTCTTAATCTTTTTCCTCCGACGTTGCCGTCATCGTCGTCGTCGTCGTCGTCGTCGTCGACGACGACGACGACGTTTCGAAATCTTACTTTACTTTACCTCTTCTTCTTCTTTGACGCTAACTGTCAAGAAAGCTCCGTTCCGTAACACGTAATAGCAAAAAATGCAAATGTCCTCAACTGACTGAGACTCCAAAATTTTGTAATTCTTATGTATTTTTGCAAACCACGTTTTCCAAATGTGCGCCCGTTATCAGTTCTGAATACAATTTCATTATTACATATGGACTTGCAAAATGTAACTGCAATCTCCACATTGTATCGCGATAATTATTCCAAGCTGCGTTGTTGCACGTCGTAAACGCAACTGCATTTTTATTTTTTTGCGTAATAGACGAATGTATTCTGCGTAATAATGTTGCGTAGTTGCAACCAAAGAATAAATATACATAAAAAAACTTACAAATATACGTTACACTGCATGTATGACTATTTTTTTTATAAAAGTTTATAAATGTTTTATTTTTATGAAAAATTGTAATTATTGAGAACAGATTTTAAAAAAGATAATGTGATCAATTTCTTCTAAATTAAGTTAAAATGTAGAACGACTGCGCGGACTAATTCTGAAAAATTTACGATCACGATTCGCGAGAGATTTGATACCATTGAATTCGTATCAAATAGCGCGTTTCATGCTTATCAGAGTGTCTGATGACTTCCTGATTGCGTTGCAATTTCGTCGCCTAACGACGAAAGTGGCTATATCGTTCGAAAAATCCGTTACCGTTATATCAGCTATTGTACATTATATTCTCGTACGATTAAAATACACACAAAAATATTTTTAATACTTTTTAACGTTAAATAATTTAATGTAAAATGTAAAATTAATACAAAATATTTTTAATATATTTAATAATTTAAAAATAAATTACACAAATCATGAGTTAAATCATGAGTTAAATTAACGCAATAATCATTTCAATTTAATATTTTTATTTCATAGAATTAATAGATTTCAAACGTATTAACTCAGTCAATTAGTTTAAATTAAATATCCATAAAATAATGTTATCGCAAAATCACTTTGGTATTATTACGTTTTAAGTACTAAAAATTATAAGATTAATTAAAAGTTTTTTATGTGAAAAATACGTTGCTAATTATGTACATTACAGGCGTCATGCAATTTACGTTGGCATTTGAAGTATAGTCACACTCCTGAGATTCTTTATTCTTGAGTAAATACGTCTCGCGTGCAATAGGTAATTAGGACATGACATTCCTCGCTTGCGGAGCCGTGCGGAGTTCCCGGTATCTTGTGAAGGCGATTAATTCTCTTAAACAGTAATATTCCATTAATCCGAGATGATAAACGCAGTACGGTTATCTCCACGCTGATAGGTTATCATCAGTCATATAGTGTCCAATGCGATTCGATTGCAGGAAAAGTTGAAAAGTTTTCTTCATCAATGCCTGAGATCGTTTCGAGAAAGCGAGATGATTGGGAAAATCAATGTTTAAGTTTTAAGTCCAAGTTGAATTCCTTAGATATCAATTCAGCACAGGCAAGTTTTTTAATTATCGTAAAAAAATCATATATTTATTTTTGCAATATAATTAAAGAATTGATTTTTTTTTATTTTTAATTATTTTTGATAATTGCATCAAAAACTAAATCTTGAAATTTATTATCTTTACATAAATGTTCTCTTTATTTAATGTAAGATCTTTAATGTTTGTATATAAAAATAAAAGTCGTTTTTGTTAGATTCAAATTCTTCTCTTATTTCGATTTAGATGTGTGAGTGATTACTTTTGTACTTGAATATATTCATCCATTCTGCTAACATTAATTTTGTCGCTTCTGCCAATTCTGTCCATGAATCTGCAGGACGACTGCAATGTCGGTTGGAGGCCGGCAAGTGGGTTACCCGGCGAATTTTATATTGTAACCTTCTTTTCTGCATGGTAGCCCAAAAACAGCCGAAAAACTGTGGACGTATAAAAAGACGCGAAGATCGGTTTCTCATGAAATCGGAGCTTTCCTCATATATATATATATATATATATGCGATGCATACGAGCTTGAATCAGCTTGAATCAAACGGAAAGCAATTTCACAATTATTATGCTAATATACGGAAATAAAGATCCGACACATCGTCCCGTCCAGCAGACTTCCTGCTTTTTCATCCTTCGTCTTGCAAAATTTGAATCAGAATGCATTACTGCGAAATAAAATTGAACAGACATGAGTAATTCCTATTGTGATCAACGTTCTATTTCTGTACACATTATTAATTTTTAAGAAATTTTTTTGAAAAATCTTTAAATTTCTCTCTCTTTCTCTTTCCCTCTCTCTCTCTCTCTCTCTCTCTCTCTCTCTCTCTCTCTCCCCTCTCTTCTCTCTTTCAGAAGCATCTTTCAGAATTTTTGTTTCCGTTTGTCATCTATCTTTTAACTATTTTTTGAAAATATTTTAATCTGTCAACGAAAACAGATAATAAATAACTCACAAAAATGTAGAATTTTAATATATGATAACAAGAGATTATATTTGCTTTACCTAGAAATACGTAGATACATTTTCTCAACGTATTTTCGAGATTCTAAAAATATGTTATCTCCAGATGAAATAATGAACTTTTGACATAAGCTTCACATTTTCAGACTGCGTCACCGGGAGTCTCGCTTGTATGGCCACTCGTTATTGAATGGAATCTCAAGGCTGGCAGCGCGCGCGCTCGATATTTATGTGATTGAATTGTGGGTGGTGGCGGTGTGGTGACCTATCGGGAAACCGAGCGATGCGAATCTGTGATTTGCGACCGCGGAGCTCCGGCTTTCGTACGCCCTAACTCGAGTTAGGGTTGCCAAATCCTTAATCGTTCCGCAATATTGGCGTGACTGTCGGCGACGCTTTGGCGTTTCTTGTATCGATAAAGGCGATCACAATTGCGTAATGTAGCCCCGCATGTATAAATTACGTTTATCATGGAAACTTTTCATTCCAAAAAAAAGCACGATAAGCTCTTTTTTTTCTATCTCAGAATTTTTCCGAATAACTTTTTGAATCTATTGCAATATTCATGATTAAACTGCGCGTGTTTAAGATTTTCCACGTGTGCTTTCTCTTTTGTCGAATTATTCTCAAGGTGAATTTACCATAAAACTATTTATTTTTATCCATAAACATTAACATTAATTGAAATTTTGTCCTTTTTCCCAGAATTTTATTTAATTTTAATTTATGGAATTTAAGAACAAGCCATGTATATGATCGTAACATTACGTCAATCATAATAATGTACTTTCTACATGTTAATGGCAGAATATGCTTAACTCGAAATTTCTTAAGCTAGTTCGAAATAAATATCGAGTATTAGATATCCAATCTCGATCGCTTGGTTCTCAACATCTCGCAAACGAGACTTTTTTGAGGATTAAAGGGAGAAAGCAGGTCATCACACGGGGGAGGAAATCGTACATCCGTACCACCCGGGCTTCTCCAGGATGCTTCCAGAAAGAAGGACTTCGTGTCGATCTCTAGTCTTTCTCGAACAACTTTGTTTGATTGATTGTAGCATTCCTTTCCCCTCGCTCTCATATCGTTTTTCGATTCGAGAAGTTCTTTTCTTTTTTTTTGATTAGCAACCCTTATCCCCGCCTCGTCACCCAGCTTTTTTATTCCCTTCCGCAAACTAGGCACCCCTTATATCGAACCTTTTTGCAGCCACGTGTCATCCGTGACACCTCCAGATTCGATATGTCGGAGATTGCGCTGATCGATCCTGCAGATTATGCCATCAAGTAGTACTACGATTAGCGATAATCTAAACGAATAACCATTATATTCGAGATATTAATCATTCGTTTTTTAATTAATCTATCGCAAAATATTTTTTCTATGACGTTCAAAAATCACAAGTAAATCACAAGATTCAGCAATCGTAAATTAAGTACATAAAAAAATAATATTGCATAATGTACGAGCGATTTGCATCTTCTTCGGATTCGAAGTTGTTATACATCACGAGTACGCCTACACACATGTCCTATTAAAAGGGTTCTAGGGTGCATGTGTCTCTTTAGAGCTTCGAGCAACGACATAACACCTCGATTGGCCTAACCCCAGCCCATTTGCAAGAACAAAATTAAATGAGCTATCGATTCCAGAAGACGGCACGCAAAATAGCGCCATCGTAGGCCTCTTTTACATCCCGTCCGCATTTCCGGCTCCTCGTCCGGATCAGTAGGCAGGAGCGCGCTCGTTCGCGCTCCTCGTCCTCTCATTGCACCTTTTATGCGCCGTGCTCAAATCCCGGTCGGAGCTTTTTCATCGTTTTTCGCGACGCGCGCGCTCGCGCTCCTCCTCCTCCTCCTCCTCCTCCTCCTCCTCCTCCTCTTCGTCACGCGAAACCCTATTCCCTTTATTGCACACAACTAGTCCGTAAACTCATCCCTATCGCCAGGCCACGGATAAAGGTCTCCCCTTTGTCGACGACGATCTATTTTTACCGGCCGTCCGATCTTAGCTCGTCGCGAAAAAGCGCTAAATCGCCTCGCTCTCCCTTCGTTCGAGCGATCAATTAGCGTTCTCCACCTCGGTCAGTCATTTCATCCTTCGCCAATTAACGGAACTTGGAACTTGTCGAGTCGGGGATCAAGCGGTGCGGCATCGAGAACGAGATTTTCTCCTTGCTTCGCCAGCGACACCGTCAGATAAACACTCTTTCAAAAGGTATTACCTCCACTGGGATCGGACAATAAAGATAGTACGAGTGTTCTTATTACTCATCTGTACTTTCTTCCTCTGTTTCTCTTATATCTCACGGAATCATTATCTTTCTTGCTATTTTTTTTTTTTATTTTATTTTCGCCAATAAAATGTATATCTTGCAGATAACGTTTTATTAAAAAAAAAGTGCATATTTAATTAAAAAAAATTTTTTTTCATATTTTTGCGTGCAATTTATTTAACTATGTCGTCAATTTTAAAAAATAGCTCACATCTTTTCCAACGAAGTCTATAAGTTTCTTAAGAAACTTCAGTTTAATGAAAGATATCGATAACGAAACTTTGATGATATCGAACTAAAATTTGATGAGTTAATTCTAAGATGAAAGGTAAAGACGAATCACAAATGTCAGAGATCCTTGAGATCATCGCCACTTGTAATTCTCCTTTGCATTTTCCTCGTCGCGTGATTGGTCGATGGCTCTCAGTTTCGCCCATAGTTCTTCCGCAGTTCTTTTTCCGCGTTTCTTTGCGACGGTCGTGTTTCACTCGACCGCGATACTCGGCTGCAGATACCCGGCGTTGTTATATATAATGCCGTCCGCGTTCGTCCGTTAGGAATATCTCCGCATTAAAAGTGCCGACGTTGGTCGACGGGCGCGACGGAAGATTAATTCCATCAATGTGCACGATTTTTCAGATCACGTCGCAGTGTCCTCCATCGCGACGGCTGTTATACGCGCGCGGAAAAATGGCGCGACTTCTTTACGCTCCTCAAAATTGTCACGAAAAAGTGTCGAAGTTTGTCGTTTTTGTCAAGTTGAATGATTAAATCGCTCGTATCAACAAGTTTCGACTTCTAAGGGTAGCTTAACGATTCGCCATTCCATTTATGTCATGTTTAAAAAATAACTTAATATAAAAATCAATTGTAAAATATCAGTTTGAGTAAGCTCGAAACGTAAAACATCGTAAGTTCGAAATTTTAACAGTTTTGAAATTCAAGTAATATTTAATTAAGATAAAATATCGACATAATTCTTGTCTTCTTCTACATTGTTAAGATGACAAAAGATAGTGTCGTATAAAATTTATGAACTCTTTAAATATCAAGCTACATATTTAAAGCGGTTTTTAAAAATCTTGATAATCTTGATTTATTTATATTTCCTTCACTTCCCTTTTTATTTCATGAAATGATTCATTAATTCTAATTGCGCTTGTTCGCTCGTGTTTCGAAATATCGAAATATATTGAATGTAAAGCTCATTCGATCACATTTTTCTTAGTTTCGACAATTCTTTAATTACTCGATTGTCATAACTCGACAGTTATCGATTGAATCTTTTCGAATCTTCACTGCGCAAACTGTTCTCTTTGCCATCTGCTCGCGATCTCCCAGTGTCATTCGTATTCGGGGATGGCAATGACAAGGGAGGATTCTTTCGCCCTTCCTCCGTAGCCAGCCCTAGACGCGCATTCGCGGAAAACACGAACATGCCGCCGACGCAACGGAAATTTGCGATTTGTAAGCCACTTGGACTTTCGAGCATCCGAAACGATACCTCATCCGCTCTCGGTCTTGTCTGCATTCTTCCCGCTGGTTCTCATTTCATCCCTCAACAGTTCGTTCATTCCGCTTCTTACAAGCCGACCGAGCTACTCCGGTAGGGATTTACTCCGGGAAATTTCCCCGGCGACGACAAGATGTAGTAATGTTCACGAAATAAGAGCCACTTGGGCTGCACTTTCCGAGTGCATGCAGTTGCACTGGCGACCGAGACTATGAGTTAAGCTAGAAGAGTAGAAAAGGTAGAAGAATACGAGATTCTGAGAGTCGCGAACGCGACTTATTTCCGTTGATCTACGCGGTATCTTGAAAAGTTGCGACAATTAGGAATTTTATTCTATGACGTATTGTTTACTTGTTACAGTAGCTAGAAATAGTCGAAACTGCAAGCTGTTCGATTTAGTAACATTAGTCGGCTCGTTTCTCATACTTTGCTGATCTTTGATCTTGGAGACTCGCTAATCGATTAAGCGTTAGTCGAAGTTAACATTTTGAGCTAGATTCGGCGATTCTTTTTCAAGTCGGCGTTAATGGAAAGAGCTTACCGAGCAGAACAAGCGTGCGACATTTGAGATGCTTATTTTGATAGTGACATTTGTTTGTTTTGAAAGAGTCCAATTTCGAAACACCTTGAACTTAAATGTGATACGTAAGTCCACGCCGACGGCGCGTGCCATTTAAAGGAGATTTCAAGATTTGGCTGGCGTTACATT
The DNA here is from genome assembly GCF_055798465.1 of Pogonomyrmex barbatus. NCBI lineage: Eukaryota > Metazoa > Arthropoda > Insecta > Hymenoptera > Formicidae > Pogonomyrmex > Pogonomyrmex barbatus. The sequence continues at coordinate 22,718,353 of NW_028297098.1, forward strand.
CTTAATAGCCAGCTCGTATCGTTCACTTAATTTAATGGATTAGTATTCAACACCTGTATAAATCAGAGCCAATTTGCATCAGGAACTTGTCGTTGATGGTTGAACAAGATCAAGAATCAAAATACAGTTATCTTTAACTTTCAGCAGATACCGTAATGCCAATGAAATATGTTTTATGATCTCGTTACTAGAAATTCATCAAAATTGAACAATTTGTGAAGGAACGATTTCAATCATATTTATCAAATAATAACAAATTATTATTTGTATTTTAATTTTTTATTTTGCGGCCAATATGTACTAGTGACGCTTTTTATGAGATTGAAAAGTTTCTCTGCTACAGATTCAAACTTAGGAAAAAAAAATATCATAAATAGCGAGAAACACTCCTGCGAAGGAGAACGTTTTCAGATATTACTCCGTTTTCTAATCGAGTTCGACAGGCAGCGATTCCGCCTCGTCCTGGCGACGGCGACGAAGTCCGACGCGACGGGAATGAAGCATCGAAAGATATCGATCGCACGCAGGATGTGAGGCGGCGATCGACGCGACGGGGCGAGAGAGAGACGATCTTCTTTCGCGGCGAATGCCTCAATTGCATAACGATGCAGGAGTCGCGCTGGGGATGCAGCGTATAGGAGGAAAAGGAAAGAAGAGACCGAAGAGAAATTGCCTCAACGAAGACGAAGACGAAGAGAGACGAGAAAAATCGAGCTTGCAGCTTCGCAGAGCGGAACGCCGCGACCGGGAGAGATGAGGGGGAAGAGAAGAGAGAGAGAGAGAGAGAGAGAGAGAGAGAGAGAGAGAGAGAGAGAGAATATGGGAGAGGGAGAGGGAGACCTAATTGAGATCAATTGCAAGCGAGCCAGGGTCAACTCACTCCGACTACTACTCGGGACTATTGCGACGGCACGAGGCTGCGCGCTTCTACCAACTCGGTGAAGTATATTCACGTGAACGCGCGCGGAATGCCATTGCGTAGGTTGCATAGCAAGTGGCAGGAAAATTGGGGATCAATTGGTAGCACCCAGCCCACCTCTCGACATCGTGAGAATGTCGCGACATCGGTAGATCCGTACCTGATAGCGCGAACGCTGCGGACTTGATCGATCGTTCATTGTCGGACGGATGACGAAGCCCGAAATCGCGACTGCTGCGCGTGATCGATCGCGTGTATAAAGCCTTGTCAGACAATACGCCGTTTTAAACTTTGGAATTATCCTCGAAAGAGAGAAATGACAAAAATTAATGAGGCAGGGAAATTTAAAAGCTTCCAAATTTTTCCTAAAAGAAAAAATAAAAAATAAAGTGTATAATATGAAAAAAAAAAAATATATATATATATATATATATATTTTTCATATTAAGTAATTTTACATATAAATTTATTCTTATATATTAATATAGTATATTCGCCAGGGATAGTAACAAAATATTCGTCAAAGTTTCATAAAATTATTAAATATTAATTATATAATAAATATATACTTACATTAAATATAATAAATATACTAATACATTAAACTGAACAGCTATTACATATTAATATTTTAACAGCTATTACTATCAATCTTTATTTATTTATGTAGAAATAAATCTGGAGAGATTATAAAAAATAGAAAATATTTCAACTATTCTGATGCCGATCATATATACGGCCGTTCTGCTAAATGTTAGATAAAGATAATTGAACTTTAATTAACTTTTCGTTCATTTCATATTGTAGAAAGTCTATTGTATTGTAGAAATTAATCTTAACTAATATTTATAGGAAGCGTTCATAGCAAAATTTTACGGTGTTTATCATTATATGGAGATACAATTGCATCAAGTCTCTAATTGTCCTTTGAGTACAATTACATAAAATATGACGCGCAAGAGATTGAGATCTCTTTTTATCGTTTTCGAAATATCCTCTTCGTTCAATCTGCGGCGAACCGCGTTCAAGGATTTGCAAAATTTATGATTTGGCGCGGTATCGCCACGGAGGAAACGGAAGGCAGTGAGTGATGAATAGAGTCGTGCGATTTAACAGTACCGCCTTGAAGTTTAAGATCGCAGAACGAGCAAGGAAAATAAGAAAATGCGGACAATGGAAAGCCGGATTCTTCGAGATATTGATATAAAATTCACGCCTGATATAGAAAATCAGAATATCTCGTCGCAACAATTTTACAATATACCAAAAAATATATAACAAAAGCTACAAATGATCTAATATGAAAGAGAATAATTTCAAAATTTCTTTCTTTCGCACATTATTACATTTTAGCAATTTAATGATTAAATTTGAATTAAATATTTGAAATAAAATATTATTATATTATAAGTAAAATAAATTAATCTTAAACTAAAACAATAAATTTTTATTTTAAGATCAATTTATTCCATTAGGATAATGAATGCTAAAATTTCGAGAAATTTGGCGATAATGTCGAAGACGAAAACATTTTTGGGACGGAACTATCTTAGAAATTCATTATTTCATCTTAAAAACAACATTGTTAGAGCACTTGACGGAAGCCAGAAAAATTAAGGTTTAAGCTGGCCAAGTTAATCCATATTTCTCGTGATCATGAGGCGAGTAACAGTTGACCCAGATCCCTTTGTCCCTACGCTTCAAGGCCGCTTGTTGTACTTTGCCCAAGCGGACGGGCGAAGTCTCTTAATTAACGAGTCGCGCTGTGCTGCCATTAAACGATGTTCTGTCCCAAAATTGCCATCACGATATAACTACTCTCCAGTAGCGAATAATTGTGCCATTTAAACATCATATAGCATAAAGTGTTTCTACTTTTACCTAACACATCGATCACAAAAATAAATATAAAAATTTATAAGAAATGTAATGATTTCAAATGACTGTAAATTACATTTTTTCGCGATTGAACCAGGTTGAGGTCAAGTGAATATGCGTCGATATCGTATCTGCAATTTTGTTTATCGCAATAAAATATCGATAAGAAGATACACAAATACAAATTTCTAAAGCTTCTTAGAAATCTACATGTATCTGCCTCTTACCTTATCCAATAATATTTTATAATGTATAAATTTCCTTTCAAAATTTCTTAAATTTTTTCTTTTAAGACACTTGAAAAATCGTTAACAGAGTTATTAATATAATTACATACATTTTATGCATATTCTCATTCTTTATGTTTTTTCTGCAGTCGATTACATATGTACTTTTAAAGAAGATTCGTTACGTACAAAAAACGTTTGTTTTTAATTTGAATTCATTTAGAGCGAGTTATCTTATATGCATATATAAATGTCTTTTAAAATACTTAAAAATTAATGACATGAGAAATATTTATATGGAAGATATAAATATATCCGTCATATTTTATGTTTTTTTCCTAAAATACAGATATAGTTCACACATATTTATAGTACAGATATATTTCATACATATCTATAAAAAAATAAATACTCTAGCAAATATTTAAGACATAGTTGATGACATAGTTGGTATATAATGCTTTACATGAAAATTTATGGCCTGCTCACTCGATTAACACCCATCGCGCGTATTCTTATTATTCCTTCTCCTGATTTCTTACTTTTTGCCAAGAATGAACGCCTGTCCATCGGCGCGTCGAAGCAGTTTCGAGCTTCTCGCGCGAGCTTTATTTCATTTCCTGCCTTTAGCCGGTCGGCGAGCGGTCCTCTCTCCTTCTCTCTCTTTCTCTCACGAGCTCGACTCGGAGTCTCGGAGTCGCGGAATCGAGGGAGAGAACGCTGTGGCGTGGTGGCTGTTATGAATGCATCGTGGGGTAATGGCGTGCCACTAATAGTTCAACGAGTCGTTCCTTCTCCTCGTCTTTCTCGCCCCTTTTTCCCGTTCGTACTGCTCTTTTCTGCGGCTTCGTTCTACCTTTCCCTCTCTTTCTCCCTATCTCCCTGTCTCTCTCTCTCTCTCTCTTTCTCTGTCTCTGTCTTTCGCTTCAGCGCCGCCGGCGAGTCCGTATCGAGTTTAAGATGCACGGTTATGCTTCCTTTATTTTAAATTACGAGCTGGAGCGTTTATGGCCGGGCGAGAGCAGCGTCACCGAAAGAGAGGGGAAAGAGAAAAAGCGGCGATTCGCCGCTCCCTCATCGAACTCGTCCTGGAACTCGGAAAAAGTCGATGAGAGTGAAACTTTTGATATCTCTGACACTGATTGCATGCTCGGCTGGTTGAGCATCGGCGTTTTTATCCTACTTCTTCTCTGAACGTCTTCCACGTTCCCGATCGATCTTAGACATTAATGCTTTGCGGCTCGGTCGTAGTTTCTGTCAAACGATCCATTGGAAAATTACGTTGACCATTATGGAGATATCGTACGATAATCGCGAGGAGAATCGAATTATTTTATGAAAAAATAATAACAGAAACTAGAAAAATCGATTTTTACCGAAATTGAATCATTTTAATTAAATCATTAAACAAATAGGTTTCTCAAAATAATTGTTATTAATTAATAAATACAGAGCTTTCAGATTTAAATATTATTTTGTTAAAACTCCAGAGATCATCCACTTCGAAAATTCGTAATCGATCTTTCGGCCTGCAATTATTGCGTAATCGATACAGGTCTAGAGGTCTCGTCACCGTTGCAGTTGTTACCCTCGGGATAGAAACGTAAGTCTGACATTCAACGCTACCAATCGACATCGACTCCCGACTCTTTAATCACTGGAACGGTATAGCCGCGTCAAATTTGGGATTCAGATGCGGCCGCCGGTCGTCTCTCGTCTCGACACCTCGGCATGGCCGCGTTTCGATCTCTCTTTCTCTCGCTCTCTCTTCCTTTTTCTCTCTCCGTCTGGTCCGTTTCTTCAGTCTGCTCTCTTCGCCATCCTCTTCCACTTGCTCGACTTCGTGAGAAGAGACCACCTCTTCGCGTCCTCCGCTCGCGTGTGCGAACACGCGCACTCACGCACTCCTATCTCGCACTATCACGTACGTGTCGAGAGAAGGGTGAGAAAAGGCAGGCGAAGGCAGGGGTGCGAGAGCACGAGTGCGCGCCGCCGAAACCACCATCGCACACGGCCGACGCCGCCGACGCCGACGCCGCCGCCACTGCCGCCGCCGCCGCCGCCGTGACGCCCGGCGCCGCCAGACTTTGGGTTTCAGATTAATGGATCATTTTTCTTCCCTCGACTCGAGACTCGACGCTCACCTACCCCAGTCGTCGGCGAGATACGACCCCTACGACGACGACCACCTTCCTGCACCTTCGAAACTTCCATCTTCCGCTCGCGCGCGTCCCTCCTTTTCCCCCTTCCCGTTTCCCTTCGATGGCGAACGCTCTTTCCTCCCCGGATCCCCTTACCCGATTTTGAATGCATCCATCCCGTCTCCGCTTTTTCCTCCTCATCCCATACATCCGAGATGCGCTTCGCGGAGAATTGCGTGTGCGAGATTCCGCGAACCAGTTTCGCGAACTTTTCTCGAAAGGATAGAACTTAGAGATGCTCGATGGACGGACGCTAGATCCTGATATATCTCCCAGAGCGATCGTGTGCAAAGTGGTGCAGGATCGAAAACTTAAAGGCAAAAGTGAGTTTACTTTTACAGAAAAACGAAAAAAAGCTATTGCAAATAATATTTTCTAGAAAATATTAATTAATGCTTAATTTTATATTTCATAAAATATATTATTCGCGATAAATTTTAATTAAAAAAATTTTTAAATAACACATTTTTCGCTTTCTGTTGGAATAGCTTAATTTATCATGAATTTATCATGAATTTTTTATTTTCAATCTCTCATTAATGTTACATTAATGTTAGATTATACTTTCATAATGGCTCTTGTTATAATATCGTATATCATGTAGAAATAATTCAATTCTATAAAATTATTTTTCTGTTATATGTGCTTTCAAATGTCAAGGATGTTATATATATATATATATATATATATATATATATATATATATATATATAATTTTCTTCACTTTAACATACATTGCGTCGGGATCGCACCTATAAATTATGCTGCGCGAATGTGTGAAATCAAACGGAAATTCCAAATTTCTGAACTTTGAGATTTTCGCATTACTCGTCCCATAAATTTCGGAAGCGCAACGTCAATTTTGGATACATAATGCCGGCCAGAAGAGACATAAACGCGGAAAAATATGTTTCCCGACAAAAGTTCAAGAGAGTAGAACAAGAAATGGCATGGCATTTTCGATAAAACTAGTTTTGTAACAGTCCCTGATTTTATTGCCTTCGCTGAAATTGCTTATAATGATGTAGTACTGGAGCCCTGCACTGTCGTGCGCGTGGAAACAGTAGTAGTTTGTTATTCTGTCGGTTACGCTCTAAATCGTTAAATCCACAAGAATTGCGCAAAAAAATATCGTCCTTTAGCAAAATTGGCAGAAAAGGGCCCAACTGTGAGAAAAATGATTTTATTTCTGCCTTCGAAAACCTTTCGTTTCAGTAACAAATTCCTTAAAATAAACCAATAATCGTCAATGTGTGAAAAAATAACATGTGATAATTAATTTCTAATTAACTTATAAAAATCTATTTCGGCAAAACAATTATTTTTTCATTTCATTATCTTGATATATTTGATCATTTAAATGTAGTTATTTCTTGTCTACTGCCACAGATAAAAAAAAAAGAGAGATAACTGAATAATAGCTTTCGCTACTCTAAATTTAATTATTGCTACATATTGAATATTATGCATTTGATTTCGCGAATAGAATCATCGATGCGACGGAAGGTTAATAACTTCATAGAAAAATGAAATATTCTGCTTGGTCATCCACTTGGACAATCGCCCTATTTCTCATATTGATTAACTCTCCCACTCTTAACCCACTCTTGCCCGATAGCATTCTTTTGCCCAATTTCATTTCTTCTTTTCCCTCTTCCTCTCTCTCATCTTTATCTCTCCAATCAGATTTCTCTATAAATATAGCGAATATTATGTGGCACTGAATTATACAGAACTATTAGTCGTGATATTTATCGACGCAGAACAAAATTCAGAAGCGGATGAATATTTATTCTTCTTTTTCATCGTAACATTATTGATGTAATCATCATTTCCCATCATTTATAGCTGCTTTATAAAAATTCAAAAAATGTAAAAATCATAATTTACAAATACCTATAGGATAATCCTACTGTATGCATAAATACGTGTATAATATTTTAACAGCATTCAGCAAATTAATTAGAGATCAATCAAGTTATTGTTTTATTTATTTTCACGTCCTAAGTGAATTAATAAATGCGTGCGAATTTAATAAATAAAAAAACTATACTGCTCCATATCTTCTGTAGCAATTTAATATCAACCTATTAGAAGTTAGCCCCCCACTTTTAGAAATAACTTATTTTGAGAGTTGTGCTGAATTGTGCTAGGTTTGTGCTACATTGTGCCCGAATTTTAAAACCGTAATGTGAAAAATGTCATAAAAAATGAAAAAAAACGACATTTTAGGCTAGCCCCCCACTTTGCGATTTTTTTAATTTTCTCGATTGTGCTAGGTTGTGCTAGGTTGTGCTAACATTGTGCCAAAATATTATCTTTAAAAAATAATAACAATAGAAGTTATGATAAAAAATAGATTTGGGAAAAAAAATATATAAATGACATTTATTCTTATATCAGTCATCTAAAGAGTATGCAAATGCATATCTAATATATATTCGCTTAGCACAAGTTGGCACAACCGTCGGTTTCGTCAGCACAACGATATAAAGGGCACTTTACTCTTGAACGTGGCCCTTCGCGCACGCATTTTTTGTTAAAAATTCGGATTTTTAGTTATTGGATGTCCATAATACTGCATATCTGAGTTGTGCTAGGCTAGCCCAAGTTGGCACAACCATAACTTTCGTCAGCACAACTATATAAAGGGCACTTTACTCTTGAGCGCGGCCCTTCGCGCATGCATTTTTTGTTAAAAATTCGGATTTGTAGTTATTGGATGTTCATAATACTGCATATCTGAGTTGTGCTAGCCTAGCACAAGTTGGCACAACCGTCGGTTTCGTCAGCACAATGATATAAAGGGCACTTTACTCTTGAGCGGGGCCCTTCGCGCACGCATTTTTTGTTAAAAATTCGGATTTTTAGTTATTGGATGTCCATAATACTGCATATCTGAGTTGTGCTAGGCTAGCACAAGTTGGCACAACCATAACTTTCGTCAGCACAACGATATAAAGGGCACTTTACTCTTGAGCGCGGCCCTTCGCGCACGCATTTTTTGTTAAAAACTCGGGTTTGTAGTTATTGGATGTTCATAATACTGCATATCTGAGTTGTGCTAGCCTAGCACAAGTTGGCACAACCGTCGGTTTCGTCAGCACAACGATATAAAGGGCACTTTACTCTTGAGCGCGACCCTTCGCGCACGCATTTTTTGTTAAAAATTCGGATTTTTAGTTATTGGATGTCCATAATACTGCATATCTGAGTTGTGCTAGGCTAGCACAAGTTGGCACAACCATAACTTTCGTCAGCACAACGATATAAAGGGCACTTTACTCTTGAGCGCGGCCCTTCGCACACGCATTTTTTGTTAAAAACTCGGGTTTGTAGTTATTGGATGTTCATAATAAATACTACATATCTGAGTTGTGCTAGCCTAGCACAAGTTGGCACAACCGTCGATTTCGTCAGCACAACGATATGAAGGGTACTTTACTCTTGATCGCGGCCCTTCGCGCATTTTTTGTTAAAAACTCGAGTTTGTAGTTATTGGATGTTCATAATACTGCATACCTGAGTTGTGCTAGCCTAGCACAAGTTGGCACAACCATAACTTTCGTCAGCACAACGATATAAAGGGCACTTTACTCTTGAACGCGGTTCTTCGCGCACGCATTTTTTGTTAAAAATTCAGATTTGTAGTTATTGGATGTTCATAATACTGCATATCTGAGTTGTGCTAGCCTAGCACAAGTCAGATATGCAGTATTATGAATATCCAATAATTACAAACCCGAGTTTTTAACAAAAAATGCGTGCGCGAAGGGCCGTGATCAAGAGTAAAGTACCCTTCATATCGTTGTGCTGACGAAATCGACGGTTGTGCCAACTTGTGCTAGGCTAGCACAACTCAGATATGCAGTATTATGAATATCCAATAATTACAAACTCGAGTTTTTAACAAAAAATGCGCGAAGGGCCGCGATCAAGAGTAAAGTACCCTTCATATCGTTGTGCTGACGAAATCGACGGTTGTGCCAACTTGTGCTAGGCTAGCACAACTCAGATATGTAGTATTATGAATCCAATAATTACAAATCCGAGTTTTTAACAAAAAATGCGTGCGCGAAGGACCGCGTTCAAGAGTAAAGTGCCCTTTATATCGTTGTGCTGACGAAAGTTATGATTGTGCCAACTTGTGCTAGGCTAGCACAACTCAGATATGCAATATTATGAACATCCAATAACTACAAATCCGAATTTTTAACAAAAAATGTGTGCGCGAAGGGCCCCGCTCAAGAGTAAAGTGCCCTTTATATCATTGTGCTGACGAAACCGACGGTTGTGCCAACTTGTGCTAGGCTAGCACAACTCAGATATGTAGTATTATGAACATCCAATAATTACAAATCCGAATTTTTAACAAAAAATGCGTGCGCGAAGGGCCGCGTTCAAGAGTAAAGTGCCCTTTATATCGTTATGCTGACGAAACCGACAGTCGTGCCAACTTGTGCTAGGCTAGCACAACTCAGATATGCAGTATTATGAACATCCAATAACTACAAATCCGAATTTTTAACAAAAAATGCGCGCGCGAAGGGTCGCGCTCAAGAGTAAAGTGCCCTTCATATCGTTCTGCTGACGAAACCGACGATTGTGCCGATTTGTGCTAAGCGAATATATATTAGATATGCATTTGCATACTCTTTAGATGACTGATATAAGAATAAATGTCATTTATATATTTTTTTTCCCAAATCTATTTTTTATCATAACTTCTATTGTTATTATTTTTTAAAGATAATATTTTGGCACAATGTTAGCACAACCTAGCACAACCTAGCACAATCGAGAAAATTAAAAAAATCGCAAAGTGGGGGGCTAGCCTAAAATGTCGTTTTTTTTCATTTTTTATGACATTTTTCACATTACGGTTTTAAAATTCGGGCACAATGTAGCACAAACCTAGCACAATTCAGCACAACTCTCAAAATAAGTTATTTCTAAAAGTGGGGGGCTAACTTCTAATAGGTTCAAATGTCCCATCCCATTGTTTATTAAATTAAGTACAACGTTCATTTCGCGAAATGGATGTGCGCTGGAAACATTCGTGGACATCGATCGTGTGCGGACCAACGGGATGCGGGAAAACAATCTTTGTAAAGAGATTTCTTCGTTATTTACCCGTTATGTCAGATTTCCGTTTTGAGAAAATTTTATTTCATTACGCCGAGTGGCAGGATGCTTATCAGCAGCTTCAATATGAAACTCTTCTTGATCGATTATCAGAAAATTCTTGGTTTTTCACGTTGGATTTAAAACATTGAGAATGTTGTCTTTTCCTTATCTTCTGGACGAAACTTCACCTGCCAGTGCCACTTTTTAAATCCAATGTGAAAAACCAAGAATAAAAACGATTTGTGGCAATTTACTGTGATGCCATTTAGATTATGTAATCCTCCGGCGATTTTTAAGAGGTTAATGGAAAGAGTTCTTCATCAGATATTAAATAAAATTTATTTGGTTTATTTAGGTGATGTTGTGATTTTCAATAAAAGCTTCGAGGAAATGTTGGCTACGGAAAGTTTTTTCTTCGTCTCAGGGCACCAAATTTAAAAATAAATCCAAAGAAATGTTCCCTGTTTGGAAGGAAAGTTAAATATTTAAGACATGAAGTCTCGGAAGAAGGAATTTCTATTGACTCTGAAAAGATTGTTTCTGTACAGGAATGGCTTGTTCCGCGGAATAAGAAGTAAATTCATAGCTTTTTGGGGTTTTACTTCTATTATAGGAAATTTGTTAGAGGATTTTTACAAATATCAAAACTCCTATTTTCCTTGACAAAGAAACAGTGCAGGTTTGTTTGGGATGAACATTGTCAGGAGGCATTTGAAAAGCTTAAACGATGTTTGATTTCTTCCCCTGTCTTGTCTTTTCCAATTGAGACAGAAAAATTCATTTTGGATACTGACACCTCGAATCATGGTATTGGTGCTGTTTTATCCCAGGTTCAAGAAGGAAAGGAGAGAGTAATTGCTTATTTTAGTAAAGTGTTAAGTAAAACCGAAAAAAACTATTGTGTTACTCGTAGAGAGCAATAGTTGACTCTTTGAAAAGTTTTCACCATTATTTATATGGACGAGAATTCTTAATAAGAACTGATCATGTTTCTCTCCGTTGGTTGATGTCTTTTAGGGAATTAGAAGGTTAGTTGATCCGCTGGGTGAAACGTCAGCAATATAATTTCGAAATTTCTCATCGAGCAGGGAAATCGCATGGGAACGCTGATGGATTGTCAAGACGCTCCTATGCGGAAAATGACTGCAATTATTGCGCCAGAGTAGAAAGAAAAGAGGAGGAAAACAAAGGGTAATATTTAGGAAGGATAGTTTTAGAGAGAAGAGAATTAAAGGATTGGCGGGCAGCGCAATTAGAAGATCCTTCGATTGTTGAAATTCTTCAGAGTAAGGAAATAGATAGACGCTCATGACATGAGATTATTTCCAGGAATACTTCTTCGAAAATTTATTGGTCTCAATTGAGATTCTTTGGTTATTAAGGATGGAATTCTTTGTAGGAGATGGGAGTCTCCTGATTTGAAAACTGTTATTTTTCAAATTGTTGTTCCTCATAAAATGATGCAACAGGTTTTGGAGGAGATTCATGATTCTCCTATAGGAGAATATTTTGGAGTTAATAAAACTCTTGAAAAGATTCGGAAGCGTTTCTTTTGGGCGACATGCAAACAAGATATAGAACATTGGATTAAGATCTGTAAAGTTTGTGTAGCTAAAAAAGATCTTGCTGGAAAGAGAAAATCTGCTTTTCAGATTTATAATGTAGATGATGCTCCCTTTGAGAAGATACAGATGGATGTGTTAGGCCTCTTACCATTTTCATCATCTGGGAATAAATATTTATTAGTGGTTACTGATTGTTTCTCAAAATGGATGGAGGCTTTTCCACTGAGAAATATTAAAGCTGAGAAATATTAAGTACGGTGGCAAAAGTCTTTGTAAGTCAGATAGTATCTAGGCATGGAGTGCTATTAGAAATACATACGATCAGGGAAGGAATTTCGAATGTTCCAGGAGTTATGTCGAATTTTAGGAATAAAGAAAACTTGCACCCCTCTTCATTCACAATCCAACGGTCAGGTGTAACGACAACATCAGACTTTGTTAAATTATTTATCTAAATTTATTTCAAAAAACCAGAGAGATTAGGATCGTTGGGTCCCTTTAGGATTATTAGCTTACAGATCTAAGCATGAGGTCACAGATTTTATTCCTGCAAAGTTGAATTTGGGTAGAGAATTAAGATAGATTGCCGATAGATCTTCTTCGTGGTTGTCCTCCTGAAACTGATAATGTTCCTCAAGATGGAGGATATTCATTTAGATTGAGGGAGAATGAATCATATCCATAATGTTGCGAGTCAAGTATGGATTTAAGATCGCAAAGGATAAAAATGAATTACGATCGGAAGGATAGACGACTAAATTTTGTGTCTGGCCAGAAAGTTTGGTTTTATAATCCTTAAAGAATGCGAGGTAGGATTCCCAAGTCGCAAAGTAGTTGGGAAGGACCTTATGAGGTGGTTAGGAAAATGAACAATGTAGTTTATTGCATTCGGAAAACGAAAAGACATAAAAATAAAGTGATACAGATTTAGATAGATTAGCTCCATTTGAGGAAAGGAAAGAAAATTTATAGGGAAAAGAATCGAAGCTGAGCCTGTAAATGTGTAAAAAGAGATATATAGATATTTCATTTTTTTGGGGGATAATTAATTAGAAAGAAAGTTCTTTAAGTAGATATTGTTTATGTTTATGTTTCTTATTTGAAGTTTGTTGGCATCGCTTTAAGAGGAAGATCTTCTGCTTACTGTCCGAACATCCGGCTAAGAAAATTCTTTTTTTTTCTTTAAGAAGACCGCCTCGCTCTCGGTTTTTTTGAATCGTGATTTTTCCGAGGGATTTAGAGCGAATGTTGAGGCAGGGACTTGGGATGTCCATTAGAACGAAAGTCTACGGAAGCTTCCCCCCCACTCTGTCCGAGAATTCAAGAGAGAAGTGCGCAAGACAAGCACAAGATAAAGAAGTCACGGAAGAAGAAAGAAGAGGGAAGATAATCTCGCAGTGGCACGGAACTTCCGGAAAAGATGAAGTTTGGAACTGGTTCGGCGCTCGGTAATCCGCAGCAGCAACTCGGGGTAGAGCAGGAAGCTGACAGATTCCCTGAGAACTTCATCGTGGAAGAAGAGGCCGACTTTTCGGCGAGGGAGTCCCCTGGAATTATCGGAACGACAATTTCGAAGAATAAAATTTGTATTTCTTTCCTAAACTGTTCTTCCTTTCCTGGCGCGAGTGTAACGTGAGAGATCGTCGTGGAAGCGCAACAATAAATTGCTCGCAAAAAGTCGATATATTGAAGTAAATTTTCGTGATGTCGAATGACATTTTAAGAGGACACGAACAGATAGATTTTCTAGATGTAAAATTCTAAATTTTTTTTAACATTTGGAGTTATACACTATCGAGGTTATTTTCCTTAATTCTATGGCAAACAAAAATCTGAAAAATAATTAGATATTTCTAGCTTGGAATTATGTAGCTAAGATTGATTTTAGGTCGACGGGAAACGAAAGTAAGATGGACAAACACTGGAATTTATGTTACAAAAAAATTAAATTTATTATTATATTATTATACATATTATACCAATTCATAATAGTGTTTCTTTAATATTTAATTATTCTTAAATACAAGTTTGTATATGACAACACGTTACATGAGATTTTTCGCATTTCCTTTTTCCATGAAGAAAGATTTTACGAAATAATTGTACGATTAGCCTATCATTATCTTCATAGTCTTTGCTGAATATTTTGAGAAACTGTTTAAGCTTATAATCGCGAGACAAATAATAAAGAAATATGCAGCAATATTATCCGCAGGTCTGAGAAAATGTGCTCTGTAATCGCATAATGTTCCATTTATGAGTAGTAGAGTCGAAGTCGTAGATTGAATCTGGAATCGGGTGGTAGTTTATAGCTATCGAAATACGTGCTTTCTCTGTTTGTCTATGTAGAAAGCCAGTGTTGTCCAGGATGATCGTGATTATCGATGTTCGCGACGATGTTCACGACTTCGTCCACACCCTCGGGATTCTGTCGGCAGGATACATACCCACATGTCCGACACTGAGATGATGCAACGCTCGTAAGATTTCGAGCGAATTCATCTTTCGCAGAGAGGAATGATGTTTGAGTTGTTTCCTGACTCGTCGGTGTCGTTATATTTTTATCCTTTTGCGAAGATTGTACGGTAGGAGCTTCCTTTTTTTCATGCGTGAGTTTCGATAGATCTTTTCTTTCTCCGCTTTGTTCGCACCTCGTTTATTCTGTTTCTAATCTTTTATTTCTCCACGTAAGGACATACGGGAAATTTCGTTTTATAATATATTAAAAATCTCGCTTTCTGTATTGCTGTCATCGGAGTTTCATCGGTAAAAGAATTATCGTTGTTTATTAATTATGTCGTTTCCTTCTTGCGGTTGCATTCAGTATCTCAATTTGCATGCATTGCGTAACGCGCAATGAAATTTGCCGGAATTTCGATAAAATCCGTAATGACTGCAGCGTAATTCATGCTCTTCGCCTTCCGACAGATTTTTGAATGCGAGAAAGATTTCTTCTAGATTATATATGTTTCTCGCAAATGTGTTTTGCAAATAATGTATCTTTTCTCGGCCTTTGGTGTATATATAACGCGCTTGCCATGCAATTTCACGTAGTTCTGCCATGAATGTTTGGAATTAGTTTTTTCGTCAAACCACTCATTTCCGTGGAAGTTTCGAGAGAGCCAGTTGTTTTCTCGTCTATTTTTCAGATAATTCGACAAATGGATATGGAGGTACCATAATTCAGTGACTTATGAATGCTTCGTTAACGGCGACAACTGTCACTTCTTTCCCCTCAGCATCGAAACCTTGTATATCGATAACTGTATCCATGATGCGCAGAATGCACTTTCAATCTGTTTTGCTTGAAGTGACGACGTTCGCGTCTAAAACAAAACTGCGGCTATTTTTCGTTATGCTTTCAGAGAAATAGAAATAAAAAGTAGATAACGGTGAGGGAAGAAAGTCGAGTATATTTTAGCCATTAAAATCAACGATAATTTGATGCGAGGAATCGATTTCTAACACGTTATCGAACTCTGCATAAACGATACAATTAATCGTTGTGGTAATTGCTTTTTCAAATCGCACTTCTAATTATAAACTTCCATGTCTGACAAGATTCCAATGTCCCGCGCAATTTGCCGATAGATCGGGAGTGAGATCGAAAGCGAAAAGCGTGAAACCTTTGGCATAATTTTCTCTGCTTATAGAATTCCCCTTGTTTAGAAAATGGATGCCGGTTCCCGAGAAGGGGGTATTATAAACCTCGATGTAGAGCTGGTCTTTTGAGAAACTTGGATGCAGTGGTCTGCTCGGAATTTGCACGTCATCGGCGCCATATAACGAGAAGAAATTTATACCGTAATTTTTGAAATTAAATGGATTTAGCTTTCTGTCACCGTTAAACACTTTGTTATCGACGAATCCGACTATTACGTGCTTTGGAAGTTGCCCGAATATCGCGTTATCAATCGATTCTCCTACCATTCCGGCGTGAATGTTTTAACTTCGACTCGCGTCAGAGGATACTTGGCGGTTGTTTTACTCAACATTCTCGCATGTTCGAGTAACACTGCAGGACTTATTTTTGCTTTTCTTATGAGCAAACTAGCATCTAGAATACGTATTTTCGACGTTGAGTTGCTTTCCATGAGACAAAACGCATCTCTTGAGCGAACAAGTCTCATTCTAACCTCCACTCCGTTAATTAAAAATTTATCTTGATTAAAGACGTCGCAATGAAGATGGCCTATTAAATCTAGCGAATGTTCTTCTTGGATGTATCGGGCGCATCTCACGAGAGCTTGATTGGAATTGTCCGATTCTAATAGCGCGTCCATATAACCGGGTTCATCCGTGTCCCATAGACAAGAAGTCAGATGGGAAGTTTTTGCCGATGAAGAATAATTTATGAAGAATAATAACAATGCTTCAAGGTACGCGCGATACCTGTAGATATTTGGGGGTGATATGAGTTTTTGATTGAAGTACACGTCGATCTGGTTGAACATCGAATGTAGTAGTTGATTTACAGGGCTTACTTTGTTTCCTCTTCCTGCTGATGTTCCAGGACCGGGTAAACTTTCCACTCGTACGCGAAGACTTAGCATGGTATGCGTGAGATCTAGATAATCTTCTCCGTGTCCGGGTACGATAAATTCTATAGCGTCCGCGAGCAAGATTACCGGTTTGTAATAAACCCATTGTGAACTCTCGATACCAGTTTGAGTAGGAGATAAACTGAAAAGATCTAGCTCGCTCTTTAAACACTTGCTCGAGTATAAAGAAGTGAGTATGAAGAAAGGACATATCTCTCAAATTTATGAATCGCACTCACGTCGGTTAAGCAAATATATTGGATACGATGCGCTTTTTCCCGCTATTTCGTCGATGTTTCGTTGCCTTTATATTTTTTCCCGCTTTCCTTCTCGATGATTTTTTTAATTGTTTTTTTCATGCCGATTTTGATGATTTCTTTTTTTTACCGACTTGTCTGCGTTTACGAATCGAGCTTCTCCCGGATTTACCGGTGCATGCCGTCGTGCCCTCCGAAGGAAAACTGAGCGACTCGTATTTTCGCGGATGTTTTATACCCCGACCCCTTCATCAAGTTACTTATATTTTCTTTGGCTTTTCTTTTGAGATTCCCCCTCCCCTCCGATTCCTTGAATCACGTTTTTAATTGCTTCCTTAAATGGAGTATTGTTTTCAACATTCTCTATCACGCCAATTCCGGCGCGTAAAGCTTCTTTCCCGACTGCGCGCATTCCCCTGCTTAGAAAAGGAAGTACTCTTCTAAATAATCCTCCGAAAAAATTTTCGATCCCATGACCACGCTGATAGGCTGAATCGACGAAAATTCGAGGAATTCCTTCTCCCCTACCTTCACTATCATTCTGCATTTCATAATACTCGTATTCCATACGGGATTTTTTCTCAAAGCTCCGTAGACTTTCCACCGCAAATGATAATTAACGGACACGTCTAAAGTGTAATGTCACTATCAGTGTTCCGGATACGAATGGTATTTTTTCTCCACTATGATCTTTTATATCTATTTCAATTTTACGGAATTTCGTTTGACGCAGTGGAGTATATTGCAGAGTGGAGAAATATTTTACCAGATTCGTCCAGTACGTGTAATTACAGCCGAATATTTCAACTGGAACGATTCGAAGAAGCGGACTTCGCGTATCGCCGGTTATGTAAGGCTTGCAAATATCGCAATAAACGTACATTTTACCAGGGATACCGTACTATAGACTACAGGATTTTATAATCCAGGAAGATATAACGCGTCCTTTACCAGCGGCGATAAAACCGAGTTTGAAAAATAGAGTTAAATCATTGGAATTAGGTAATGTGTGATGGTAAAAAAGGCTGGCATCATTGGTGTTGATTTTCCTCAATATTTGAAAAATATTATGACAGATTTATATAATGAACGAGAGTGCAGTTTTCGTCACATTCGAGGCTTATGAGGACATTATCACTAGAGTCTTTTTGTAGTTCGAAAGTAAAATGCGAATCAGCGTATCTACACTCTCTATTAATCGCGTAGATAAGATCCTCTTTATTTTCATAAACACCTGGCCGTAAGTGTAATTCTTTCACCGTAAACTTATCAGCATTCTTCTCATCCTTTACGCTCTTCAAATTGGCGAATCTAATCTTATTATCGTTTCGACGTACGTGAAAAAGACTAGAGAGAAATTGAATCTCGCTAAGCGCGATTTCCTATTCTCCGAATAAATTTATATTGTGAGGTAATTGTGTGGTGAAAGAAGAGTATGTATTTCCTGGAAAATATTTCTTACTGCTATTGCTCGGAAGAACTATGAAAAATTGCTCCTTTTCTATTTTAGAGAAAAGTTAAACTCGAAGGGAATTCGACTGTCGAATTTACTGGGATATCCTCGCCAACTAACTAGCAGCTGTTTATTAGCACCGCGTCTTCTCCTCTATCACGCGTTCGACGATAAACTCTTCTTCCGCCAAATTTTTATCGACTCGTTCTAATTTTTGTTCATAAAAAATCCCATCAATTTTGTTCTCCCGATAAATCACACAATTCGTACACACGGGGTCTTCGCCAATGGAGAACGCGACAAACTCGAAATATCTCCTCGCTCCATCGCGCTTCATATCTTTTCTTGAAAGTGGCTTTTGCGCTACTGACACGAACGAGATCGTTAACATTGAATTTAGCTTTTCGTTCTATTATTTTCGGCGCCCCTTTCTCTCTCCCCCTATGCCGCTCCATATTTTCGTGTGCGAGCATTTTCTCTCGTAACGGCCGCTGGTTGCATCCTGGACGAATGACGAATGACGATGTGATTGTA